>NC_053024.1:520522216-520739930 GCF_003073215.2 Triticum urartu
ACGTCAGTATTCTTAGGAGTGCTGTGTTAGGAGACAAATCTTATAATTTGGGAGCCATTGTTGCATGTAGGTTGCATCTTAATAGATTTAATGGAGATTTCTTTGGTGGAATTTATGCAACCCGCTTAGCTGATTTTCTTGGTGTAACTATACATGATGATGATGATATTGAATTACCTCCTACTTGCCTAGACTTTAATGCTATGGTTCACCACCAGTTTGTTGAGAGGAATGAATCACCTCTCCAATATCGCTTAATCTTTGACAAATGTCGTGCTGTCCGTATTACTCTTCCTGCTCCTGCCTTCTTTGATTATCAGGCAAAAGGAAGATATGTTATTACCAGAGAGGAGGCAGATGAGTACAAGAGGAGGGCGGAGGCTACTCGTCGCCACGCTGTAGCTCAGGAGGCGATAGCCGCTGCATCACAGTACGACCCCAACTATTACTATGGATATCCGCCAGGCCAACCTTGGCCATAGACCAACTTAGGCCAAAATCCTAAGCTTGGGGGAGTACGTATTTCTCACCGACATTACATTCATGTTCACACACTCATTGTTAGATGTCAGTGCTCATACTTTTTCATTGTAATATCCATGATAGTTTATTTTCCTTTTTATGCTTTCTTCTTGTGTGTTTAATAAACCTTAAGAAAAACCAAAAAAAATAGTTGTAGCTTTTTATTAGTTTACTTTCCATGCTTGTATTAGTAATTAAAAAGAAAACCCAACCGTGCCTGTTGGTATGACTCCTAGATCTTAGGTAAGTCTCAAACAACCACGAGGAGGATGTCTGATATTCACCCCCTTTATAAAGGGACAAGGCTTTTTCTGTTTCCCTCCCGCGCTCAATCAAATCCCCCCCCCCCCGCCTCGAGTTCCACCACCCAAAGCTCAGGTCAGGTGCTTTGGACCTTCAATCATGTCCGGATCCAGCCTTCAAGGCCGGTGGATGCCTTCCTCCATCACGGAGGGGAACATCAAGAAGTTGAGGGAGGCCAGATATCTGACTGCCGAAATTTCGCATAGGCTGCCCGCCCCAGGGCAGGTCGTCGTCCCTAGTCCCAAACCCAACGAGAGCGTTGTGTTCGTCTCCCACTTCCTCCGAGGACTAGGCCTCGCTCTGGATCCCTTTGTTAGGGGTCTTATGTTCTATTACGGGCTGGATTTTCATGATCTGGCCCTGGATTCCCTTCTTCACATCTCGTCATTTATTGTCGTATGTGAGGCCTTCCTCCGCATTACCCCTCATTTCGGCTTGTGGCTCAAGACCTTCGATGTGAAGCCGAAGACAGTCGAGGGGCGGTACGCAGCGTGCGGAGGTGCTTTAATAAGCAAAATTGCTGACGCTCCATGGCCAAAGGGTTCCTTTCCAGAGGTGTCCGGATTGTGGCAACAGGAGTGGTTTTACGTCACAACTCCCTGAAGTGCCAAATGGGTAGCTGCCCCCACCTTTCGCTCGGGCCCCCCACCACAACTGATCTCATGGATCAGCAGGGGGCTGAGTTGGGGTCCAGCCAAGGATGTGCCAATACGGCAGAGTCGTATCCGAGATCTCTTCGAGGGAGATTTCAGTCTGGTTATGGTGATGCAAGTTATGTTGGTTCGTCGAGTCCAGCCTTGCAAACGCCGGCCCCTCCGCATGTGGGAATTCAACCCGGAAGAACCGCACACTATTCAGCATTTCCTCGGCATGACGCACGAGGAGATGTACAAATCGTTCTTGGAACCCCAAATAGAGTGTTCGGACACTACCGAGGACGTGGGCCTGAGCTACAACCGCCCCGCTGCCCAAGTAAGTAATCCCATGGCTGAACACATTGTCCCTTTTTTTTATCATGACATCATTCTGAAGAATCGCTCTTTGACCAGGACTGCATAACAAAGGCGAAGATGATCCGGTGTTTGGCCCCCCTTCCTGAGGGCTTGGACATTCCGGTGCTGGAAAAGATGCTCGAGCCAGCACCTTGTCTAGTGCCCTCAAAGGAAGATGGATGGGGGAATAAAGAGGGCGAAAGCGGGCCTCCATCGCTACCTATTCCAATCGAGGGAATGAGCGCCTCCGCGAGGGAGGATAACCAAGGGGAAGAATCTGACATTCTCTCTCCTCGGGGAAGGAAGAGGACTACCTCTGAAGATCCGGAAACTAAGGTTTCCAAACAGGAGAAGAAATCTCCGCCAGAGGGTCCTGCCTCGGAGGGTATTCTTGCCACACAATGTCCGCGCGGGGATCGGCCCTCTACCGAGCTGTAAGTAATCAAAAAGTACTTAACAGTGAAGATATCCTACCTTACTTCCGAAGACAATAACCGATGCTTATAAATTGTAGTCCGGATCATAGCCCTTCTCGACAGAGTTCATCTTCGGGGGATCTTCTTCCGGAGATGATGGAGAGCGAAACACCTCCCTCGGACTCCCCAGCTCAAGAAGCAGGCGACCTTGAAGTGTCTTCGCGAAGGGTATCTCAGGATCCACTAGGGCCAGAGGATAACCCTTTGGCTGCCCAGCATCCCCAGTATCCAGCTCCTGAGGAGAGCGACAGCAAGGGTCTGTACAGTGTGCGGTCGGACGCACTGAAGGATCTTCTGAGGCAAGTTGTCATCTTGGAAGCGCATCGTACGCTAATGGGTATGGTAATTGAAAGGATTTCATCCGCTAAAAGCGGTTCGCACGAAGCCTTCATGAGTCTGCTAAAAGGCTTCGAGGTACGTGAAATAATATATGCCTTTAACAGTACCGCATACGTTAGGTATGCCCATGCAGATAGTAGCCCCTGAGACTCTGGTTGTCGTCGAGAACGGTGGCAAACGGAGGATCATAGTCCCGGGTAATAACCAGACCGCCTTTATGTGCAGGTGGTTGAAGCTCCGGTGGCTAGCCGGATTGATGGGTTTGCCGAACTAAAGCGGCAACTAGATGCGGCAGATGCCGACATCGTGCTTGTCAACAAGCGGCTTGACGAGGTGCAGGGTGAGTGATTTTTCTGGTGATAGTCACATAATAAGAGCAGCATGATGCCAGTATCTTTAATATGTTGTGACTGCAGATGGAGCTGCCACCTTGGAGACCCTTCGGGCGAAGCTTGCCCGAGCCAAGGAGCAAGCAAGGAGTAGTAATGCGGCTGCTTTAAAGGCGACCGAAGAGTTAAGGGCCGAACAGGCCACGCATTGCAAGAGCAAGGAAAAAATAGCCAAGATGGTTGTAGAGTTAAAAGATGCTGCTGACTGTTACCAGCTAATTGAAGAAAAAAATCGGGCGAAGGCGACGGACCTGGAGAAGGCCCGGGTGGCTGCCAAGGAAGCCCGCTCCAAAATTAGAGCGACGAAGGAGGAGCTGAATCAAGCTACAGATGTCATGTCTGGGAAGCCCTTCTTGTTGCGGACTAAGTTCGGAGATCCGAAGTATGCTCCTCTGGACCGGCTATGGAGTTCTGCGGACACGTACATGGATTTGGGTGCAAGTGCTGCTGATGCAGCCAAGTACTTCAAGGATCAGAAAGGTCCCGAAGTGGAAAAGCTGTTCTGGTCACAGTTTCACGCTCTAGTCTGTCCTCTGCTGCTGAATGAGCGATTGACCGGTTGGGCCGAGCTCCATAGGTTGTCCGGACTTGCCATGAGGTCCGTTGTGGATCACCTGTGGCCGGGAGGGCCAAGGCCGAATAGCTACTTTAGCTTAGTGCAACAATTCCTTGATGATGTGCCATGCATCGATGCTGTAAAGAGATCAGCATGCATAGAAGGTGCGCGGATGGCCCTTGCCCATGTCAAAACATACTAGGCGGAGATGGAGGCCACCATTGTTGCGGCACAGGGTTCGGCCATAGGCCGAGTGGCTGCCGAGCACTACTTTGAGGAAGTCCTTGAAGGCGCTCGTTCGATAGAGGCTCAGTGCTTGAAGAATATTATTTTCCAGTGACATGTAGTCCCATTGTACAAACAATGTTTTTCTGAATTAATCAAGGTTGTATTTATACTTTTGCCCAAAAGTACTATGATGCCTCCTGTGCGGCCGTTTATGTATATATGTATATAACCTGAAAGTTTGCAGTCGTCGGCTTTCGTCCCCACGCATATAAGGCAGGGGTGTTCGCAAAAGATGCATATCCACACTTGATCCAACGTCTTGGTCCGTTAAGGAGGTGATAGAGCAGCGAACGAGGCAATCGGACTATATTGCTTTAACACTTTCACTTAGCCATAGGAGTTTGACGTGGGGCTACTATATAGCCCCTGGTACTTCTGCGCTCGTCCGAATACGGGGCGCGTACGTACATGACCGGGAAACGGCCCTTCGTTAATGCAGAGGAATCTCGAAGATTCCAATTAGTCATCGAGTGGTTGACCAGTCTCTCGCTATATCATGACAGTCAATTTTCGGCTTTCTCTACTGAGGTGCTCATCCGGATGAACCAGGGCACAATCGCAGTAGTTCTCCCAGTGCTACCTTAGCCGATATAACGGAACGTAAGGTACCAAAACATGGGAGCCGGGCAAACCCAACATTTGACCAAAGACATGATTCGGAGTTGATGCATATAGGGCCAAACTTGTGACGCCGAACACTCCCGAAGGTTTTTGGTCTTTATAACATATACCGGGCTAAACAATGCCCTTTATAAGAAACCCCATGTGTCCAGGTACGTGCAAAATCCTGGCGTGGCCACATGCCAATAACGCTGGCATCCTTCTCGGTTGTGTGGAGTATCCGGAGGATGTGAGCAACAAGAGACAGTAAAAAAGGTTTACGCAGGGCCTTAATCTAAAAAGAAACCTTTGGTTGGGTCCCTGTTGCACGTCTGCGCCTGTATCTCCGTTGTGCCGTGTCCTGGACGGGTGTAGCACGATTGTCACCTGGAAAAAGAAAGAACTTAGGTGAAAGTTGACGTGCCAAAAACAAGAATGAATTTTTAAAATTCCAGAGAGGCCTAGTTGAGCCGGGCTGGCCCTGATTACACATGGGAAGCCCCTGGTATCATTTTATGAAGGTTCGAAAACCAATCTCATGCATGTATGATGGAACGTCGGACTCGTCTAACCGTGTCCGTGGTCTTGACGACCTCCATTTTTCTAGTTGGTGAGGCCGTCTAGTGTGCGGCTGTTAGAGCCGCCGCGTCCTCTTCCGTACGTAAAGAATGGTTGGTGTTTCTGCTAACTGTAATGACGCCTCGTGGACCGGGCATCTTGATCTTGAGAAAAGCATAATGCGGTATTGCGTTAAAACGAGCGAAAGCTGCCCTTCCGAGTAGTGCTTGAAAATCACTTCGGAATGGAGCAATGTGAAAAGTTAACGTTTCACTTCGGAAGTTATCGGGAGAACCAACTACCACCTCTAGTAGTAGAGAGCCCGTGCAGTGGGCCTCTTGGCCTGGAATTACTCCCTTGAAGGTAGTATTTCTATGGCTTATTTGTGTCGGTCTATCCCCATTTTGCGGACTGTGTCCTGATATATCAGATTTAGATCACTGCCGCCGTCCATGAGGACCCTTGTGAAATAGTACCCATTTATTATTGGGTCTAACACCAAGGCCGTCAGTCCTTCGCGTCGGATATGTGTATCGAGATCCCTGCGATCGAAAGTGATCGGGCAGGCCGACCAGGGGTTGGGCCTAGGGTGACGGGCTCTATGGCATGTGTGCATCGGAGTGCGTGATTGCTTCTACTCTTTGTCACCTGGATCACGTTTACTGTTTTAACCTCTGGTGGGAACTTTTTCTGTCCTCCGGCGCTTTGCTGGCGAGGTTCATCCTCGTCTTCGCTTAGTGTCTCTTCCCCTTTGTGTTTGGCGTTTAGCTTACCGGCCTGCTTGAAGACCCAACATTCTCTGTGGGTATGATTTGCAGGTTTGTCTAGGGTGCCGTGAATCTGGCAGAGTTTGTCAAGAATTTTGTTTAGGCAAGATTGTCCTTCTCTGCTGCCTTTGAAAGGCTTTTTCCGCTGACCTGGTCGAGAGCCCCTGAATCCGGCGTTTACCGCCGTGTTATCTGGGCTACCTTCTTTATTTCGATGCTTGTTTTTGTTGTGTCGTGGTTTACCATTGCCATCCCTAACTTCGGATGTGCTTGGGTCGCTGGTGCTGCTACGGGCCAACCAGCTGTCCTCGCCCGCACAAAAGCGGGTCATGAGGCTTGTTAGGGCTGCCACTGTTCTCGGTTTTTCTTGACCGAGGTGTCTGGCGAGCCATTCGTCTCGGACGCTGTGTTTGAAAGCTGCTAAGGCTTCGGCATCCGGACAGTCGACAATTTGGTTCTTCTTGGTGAGGAACTTGTTCCAAAGCTTTCGGGTGGACTCCCCGGACTGTTGGATTATATGACTTAAATCGTCTGCATCCGGAGGTCGGACGTAAGTCCCTTGAAAATTGGCCCGAAAAGCGTCCTCGAGCTCCTCCCAGCTTCCAATTGAGTTTTCGGGGAGGCTTTTCAGCCAGTGCCTAGCTGGCCCTTTAAGCTTGAAGGGCAAGTATTTAATGGCATGGAGATCATCTCCACGAGCCATATGGATGTGGAGGATGAAGTCCTCTATCCAGACTCCAGGGTCTGTGGTTCCGTCGTACTCCTCTATGTTCACCGGTTTGAATCCCTCTTGGGAATTTGTGATCCAGCACCTCATCAGTGAAACATAAGGGGTGTGCGGCACCCCTGTATTGGGATGCGCCAGGGTGTTCAGACGGTTGTGGTATTCGGTGTTGGTTGTGTACCGTAGCGCGCTTCCTAGATCCATAGATAGATTTGGTCGCGCCAGATTTTTGACGCAAGTTCTCACGTAGATTGTGTGTTGACTTATGCATGACTTTGTTAGCCGCTCTATCGCGTTCACAGGGTGGTGGATCCGGCCGGTTGGCCGTATCACTTTTCGGTTGTATGGGCTCTAAGGCCTCATCGTCGAATTCCGGTAATAGCTTGTGTTTTGGATAGCTATTTGGATGGTAACTTCCACCATACTTTGTTACTTTATTCCACTTGCAGTTGAGCGTATTTTGTGCGACCTTGAGCATTTGCTTCTGTTTCTTCAGGCTTCTCACTATGGCAATAAGCCTTCTGCGGAGGTTGTCTTGCTCCAAGTGTGTTTCCGGGATGATGGGTGCAGCTTCGTCCGGACTGTTTTCTTCCCTAGACGGGGATTGATGAGGCATATCTTTGGCGTCATCGTGTTCGGATGTCGGACCCATACTATGTTTGCAGTTTGCATCTCGATCGTGTTCTACCACCAGGGTGGTGCACTTGTCGTCTCTTCCAGAGTCGCATGGACTATTATTGTCGCTGTTCTTTCTATGGTGGGACTTAGAGCGGCGCCGCTGACGTTGGCGCTTGGGTTGCTTCTTGGAGGTGTCATCCTCCGCTTTCTCATTGCCATTGGCTTCATTGGGGGTGTCCACCATGTATATGTCATGTGATGAAGTAGCGGTCCAGCGGCCTGTGGGCGGTGGTTCCGGTTCGTCTCCTGCATCGTCGTCCATACCGTTGTTGTCTTCGGAGTCGAAGTCGAGCATGTCGGTTAAGTCGCCGACAGTGGCTACTAAGTGGGTGGTGGGTGGGCAGCGAATTTCTTCGTCGTCCGCATCCCATTCTAGTCGGACATAGTTCAGCCAGGGTTCTCCTGACAGGGAGAGAGACCTTAATGAATTTAGCACATCTCCGAAAGGTGAGTGCTGAAAGTTATCCGTGGAGGTGAACTCCATGATCGGTGCCTCATCGGTTTTGACAGGCACAGATGTAGGCAGCTCGGAGTCCGTGGCCGGGGATAAATCCAGTGGTTCGGTGACACAGCTCTC
The DNA here is from genome assembly GCF_003073215.2 of Triticum urartu. Classification (NCBI taxonomy): domain Eukaryota; kingdom Viridiplantae; phylum Streptophyta; class Magnoliopsida; order Poales; family Poaceae; genus Triticum; species Triticum urartu. Next base: position 520,529,986 of record NC_053024.1, read on the forward strand.
GTACAGGGTGAAGTCAGTATCCGACTCTATCGCCACTGAGAGTGCGGCCTCCATGGCGGGGTCCATCCCTCCTCTCTCGGATGGCGCGACTTGCTCCAGATTTAAGGCCGGAGTAGCTGCAGATGCGATCTCCCGAACACTGTCTGACGATAGAGTTATGTCTTGCTCGTCGTGACTGCGTGGCGCGTCCGGCATGGGCTCGAATCCGTCAAAGATCAAGTCTCCGCGAATATCGGCCGTTTAATTCAAGTTTCCAAATCTGACCTGATGGCCAGGGGCGTAGCTCTCAAACTGCTCCAGATGGCCAAGCGAATTGGCCCGCAGTGCAAAGCCGCCGAATATGAAGATCTGTCCAGGGAGGAAAGCCTCACCCTAGACTGCATCGCTAGCGATGATCGAAGGAGCCATCAAGCCTTATGGTGACAACACAGTGGAACTCTCGATGAAAGCACCAATGCCGGTGTCAAAACCGGCGGATCTCGGGTAGGGGGTCCCGAACTGTGCATCTAAGGCGGATGGTAATAGGAGGCGGCGGACACGGTGTTTACCCAGGTTCGGGCCCTCTTGATGGAGGTTAAACTCTACGTCCTGCTTGATTGTTCTTGATGATATGAGTATTACAAGAGTAGATCTACCACAAGATCAGAGAGGCTAAACCCTAGAAGCTAGCCTATGGTATGATTGTTTGTTGTCCTACGGACTAAAACCCTCCGGTTTATATAGACACCGGAGGGGGCTAGGGTTTCACAAGGTCGGTTACAAAGGAGGAGATATACATATCCGTATTGCCTAGCTTGCCTTCCATGCCAAGTATAGTCCCATCCGGACATGGGACGAAGTCTTCAATCTTGTATCTCCATAGTCCAGCAGTCCGGCCAAAGGATATAGTCCAGCTATCCGGAGACCCCCTAATCCAGGACTCCCTCAACTAGGGTGTGCGTGAAGTCTTTTCCTCCCACCAATCTATGCCCTAGCTCGCTAAGATCTCGTGGACGAACTCGACGAACTAACAACACGGAAAGACACAAGATTTATACTGGTTTGGGCCACCGTTGTGGTGTAATACCCTACTCCAGTGTGGTGGTGGTGGATTGCCTCTTGGGCTGATGATGAACAATACAAGGGGAAGAACTGCCTCCTGAGGTTGAGGTGTTCTTGTGCAGGGCTAACTTGTGTGGGTGAGAGTGATCTCTTCGCCCCCTCGATGGTGGCTAGCTCTACTTATATATGCCCTGGTCCTCCTCCCAAATCTTGAGCAGGAAGGGAGCCAACAACGGTGGGCTAATTTGAAGGGGGGCAGCTAGTACAAGCCATCCTGACAAAAGGTGGTCGCCGCCTATGAAAGGCTCTGGTGGTGACGCTGTCTTGGGCTCCACGATGACCTCCGTCTTGCCGTCCTTCTGGTCTTGGTCTTGTTGCACCAAAATGGCAACCTTTGCCTGATGCCTCGGTACTCCTCGCCTGCGCTGGTTTCCTTAGCACCAAAGAAGAAACAAGGACGTTGTGCACGCTGGCGCCCGCCTGGTGTCGATCGTCATGGCTCATGTCACGAGAGCCTCATGAGGTTCGCCTCGCCTTGATATCTCCGCTCCTCGTGAGCCTACCTGACAAGGCCACTCCAGAGGAGGTCTTGCATCGTCCACCTCGCGAGGCTTGGCCCCTCGCGAGGGTCTTGGATGCCTTGTCGATGAAGATGGGCCGTACGGCCTACTAGCCTAGCCACGCGGTGGGCCGCAGGCAAGCAAGTGTGGGGACCCCCGTTCCCAGAATGCCAACATTATTTTCTAATTTGAAATTGGATGGAATTGACAGCACAGTTATCATCTTTGTTTATACACGTGCAAAACCTGTCATCTGTCTGCTTTGTTTAAGGGTGATATGCCCGATGGCATGCACAAGTCTGCTGAAGGCTGTGAGACAAACCCAACATATATTCCAGCAAAGAAGGCAAAACATCTTGAAGACAGCAAGACAAGCACAAAGTCTTGTCTTGATGCAGTGTTCAAGTTACTTGAGACTAGCAGTCACACAAGCTCATAGAATTCGTTGTTTGAATCAGTTCGAATTCTTCAGTCCCAAGTTCTAGCAGAAAGGCATTCTACAACTCAACTTCGACTTTAAGTCCTATCTCTAAGAAAGATTGCGGAGAACACCAATGAGAACCTCATCGCTAAACAGCTACACCTGGAAGCTATGAATGACATGTTAGGCCGGTCTCACAGCCTTGCTCAGCAGCTTGTGCAGCAGCTCCCGCACAAGGCTAACCTTTCTTGAACTGTCTTGGAAGTGGTCTCGGTTCAGTATTATTTTGTTATGCTGCAATGGTGCCCAGTTTTTGTAATCTGCTTCTTCGTTGCGTGTTATGGTCACTAGTGGCAAACTTCGATGCCCAGTGGATGTAATATACCATAAATCATTTATTGTATAGTGTAGGTTTATTCTTAGTTACTATGCCGTAATTTCTTTATTGTATAGAGTAGGTTTGTTCTTAATTCCTACTAGTTACTGCCATCATTCGCTATCTGAAGAAAAAAACAGATGTAGTCGACCGGGCCGAAACATTTGCCTCTAACGGGCCTGGTGTTTAGCGGGCCACAATTGGGCCGGCCTGCATCTTTCATGGGCCCGAATCATTGGGGCCTTCACACTTTGCGTGAGGCCCACAACTTACACCGGCCTATATTTTAGTTGGGCCTTTTGTGGACCCAGCGCTTAGTTTGACCCAGGTAGCGTTGGGCCATTAACAGGCTGAATATTGTACTGGCCTGTTACGGCCCAGATGAAACCATGGGCCTTTAGCAGGACGAAATGCATATTGGGCCTCAATTTTCACTAGTCGTCAACGGGCCTTCAGCTGGCTGAAATGTAGACCGGGCCTTTTTGGGCCCGTTATATCATGGGCAGTTACCAGGACGAAACATATCTCGGGCCTTAGTTGGCCCACTAATATCATGGGCCTTTAATAGGCCGAAAGCTTAGTACAGACATCAACAGGCCGAATTATGCGACAAGCCTTTAACAGGCCCAAAGTCACATTGGGCTTAACTGTTGCCACCTTTATCACGGGCCGTTAGTGGGCCCGATGTCCTGTCAGGCCATATATGGCCCATGGGAAGCACGGGCCATTCCTAGGACGAAAGTCACACCAGACTGAAATGGTCCCATGTCTACATCGGGCCTCTAACAGGCCGAAAGTCACTCGGCTATAATTGGGCCCAAATATTCGACGAACAATTAACGGGCCAGATCTGGCTTTGGGCCATAAATGGACCCAAATATTTGGCGAACAATTAACGGGCCATATCTGGCTTCGGGCCGTAAATGGGCCTTTATTAAGCAGGCCGTTATTGGGCTGGCCCACTAGTACCTGAGTAAGTACTACTGGCCTTTGACTGGGCCGGCCTTTTTAACCTATATGGGCCTTCGACGTATCATAGGCACTTTGGGTCCAATGAGTGGATGACATCTGTCCCAACGGTGAGCCGACCCGTGTTTCCTCCAGCCAATGATGATTTTACACGTGGAAAATCCCCATTGGTCGGGGATGTTAACGGGTTATCGGATACAAAACCGGACCCGATAGCTTAACGGTGTTCTGTTACGGTGGATGCCACGTGTCGGTCACCCTTGACGAAAGCACTTCTGTGACACGCAATTTATCGTCATGGAAGTGGACACTTCCGTGATGATAATTTTGGTAATGTCATGGAACACTTCTACGACAGCACAGGTATGACTATCTTGATTCTGTCATAAATTTGTCATGGATGTACATGCATGACGAAAAACGTGACCTACTATGACAAACATGTATCATCACGGAAGTGTATTTTTTTGTAGTGCCAGCTACAGCTTTAGATCATCAATGGAGCTGTTGGCCTCGAAGAGCAGCTTGATCTGGTCGGAGACGGTGACCTGCGAATCCGCCAGAGAGTGGTTGGCCGTGTCCCTCTCCTCCGTCAGCCCTGGGACCTTCTTCTTTAGCCCCTCTCGCTCCAGCTCCAGCTTCTCCACCTTGCCGGCGTGGTCCAGGACCAGAGCATCGAGTGCCCCCTTGTGCCTCTGCTCCAGCTCCTGGGTCCGTTGCGCGATGATCTTCTCGATCTCCTCGTCCTTGCCGCGGAGCGTGGCGCCAAGCGCCTGCTTGCAGGCAACGAGGTCTTCCTCCTGGGTGTCCAGCAGAGCTTGCTGCTGCACCCGGACGGCTTCATCCTTGGCGGCCTGTTCTTTCGCCGCCTCTCGGGTCTTCTCGATCTCGGCCTGCTTCAGGATGAGCTCCCGCTTGCGCTCGTCCAGCTCACCCTGGGCAGCCCTTAGTTCTTCCCGAGCCTCGCCAAACTAGACCTGCGTCTGAGCGACGCGCTCCTCAAAATCTGCCTCCGCCTTGTCCACCGCCGCCATCCTAGATTTCACCTTGTCTTGGCGAGCACAGTGGAGTGCCTGGAGCTTCTGGAAGTTGGTGCTCATGGCTCGGAGAAGCTGCTCCTCTTCGGAACCACCGTCGTCGATGCTCGGTTCGTCAACAACCTGGAGCCCGGCGGTGGTGAGTGCCTCATCATCGAACACCTCCCCTTCGGCTGGCACTCTGGCGCTCGCCGTCCCTAGGAGGCGGACGAACAAGTCGTCGCCTGCCTTCAAGTATTTGCCTGAGGCGAGGGCTGCAGGGGAGGAAGGTTGGTCGTCGGCCATTCCCTCCCCGCCAGGCTCCTTCGTGGCCTCCTCGGCGGTGGCCTTGCCAGCCTCCCTGGCAGGCTCCTTGGCTGCATACTCGGTGGCACCCATGCCATCCTCCCCGGAAACAGCCTTGCCGGCCTCCCCGGTAGGCCCCTTGCCGGCCTCCTCGGCAGCAGACTTGGCGGCTTCATCAGCTGCGATCTTGGTGGCCTCGGCCTCGGTGTCCTTGGCGACCCCCTCAATGAAGGTGTCGATATCCTCCAGGTCCATCAAGGGAGGGTCTGGAAACCAGAAAGGAGCACGAAGTAGGGCCGAAATCAAAGTTCAAAACAGAGAACAGGAAGAAAACAGAGACAGGAGGCGGGCCACTTACCCGTGCCGAGCTGAGAAGAGGTTGTTCCCTCCCCGCCAACGTTCGTGGCCAGGACGGAGCCGCCAGCACCCATGCTTGCCTCCTCCTCCTCCATGCGTGTGGACTCGGCGGAAGGTGCCCTTGCCGGGGACGCCCCTCTGGGTGGCGTGGTTGACGAGGGCGGCGTGTCGGGGGAGGCCCTCAGTGGCTCCTCCTGTTGTCGCTCTCCTTCTGCAAACCCGGCAAGGTCAGCACCAAGGATTCACGCCCCAACGCCCGTCGATGAGGAGTGAGTAATGAACTCATGCTGGGGGCTAAAGCGGGGGCTGCGCCGAGGGCTGTTGTCTGGGCTGATCACCACCAGCTCCGGCATGCGTGGAGTGCTTGCCGGGGGCTTGTCTGGGCCAGCGACTCCGTCTTGCTGCAAAGATAAAATCAAGTCAGGGAAGATGGCACAGGCTGAGGGTCAGAAATGATGAAGGGCGAGATGCTTACTCATCCTCCTCTGCTTGCCTCCTCTTCCTCTTCGGGCTGAAGGACCCAAGGTCGAAGTCGGCCTCTGGGGCAGCATCCGCGGGGGGAGGGGAAGGCGAAGGTGTCCCGTGCCGCTTCGATGAGGAAGAAGTGGCGGCCGCGGCTTTCTTCGCTGCCGCAGTCCTCGTCTCATGCGCAGGCTGCGCCTCGGCCTGTTGCCGCTGCGTGGTCCTGCCAGGCCGGACCGGCTCGCCAGAGCTAGCTTGCCGCACGACGTGTTTTCTCTCCGGGGCCGGGGGGTCTTCCGCCTCGGTCTTCTCTTCGGCCGACTCATCGGCCACGTCTTCGACAAGGGGGCCAGCGCTGACGTCGCTGGATCCCCCGGCAGCTCCCGTCCACTCGGCGGACTTCTTCTCCTCTACGGCCACACTGGCCTCATCCTCCATGGTGCCGAGGCTGCCGGACTCCTCGGCAAGTGCTGCCTCCTCTGCCCGGGCGGTGATGTACGCTAGCTCCTCCGTGGTGGTGTCGCGGATGCGCTGCGGCTCGTCACGAACATACCTCTTCGACAAGTTGTCGAAGAATTCCTGCACCAGCTCTGCTTCTGGCTCGTCCCAAGTTGGGTCGAGGCCATGCGCGTTGAAGACCGGCATCATGGCGATGATGGTGGTCTGGCAAGAGTTGTTGCTCAGTGGGACCACCTCCGCCGACAACCCGAACAGAGACCTGCCGACCTTGCCAGCCTTGCCAGTCCTCTCGGCCCTACCGCCCTCGTCGATCTTTAGCAAAAAAATCCTCTGGCAGAGGTAGGCATGCTGCAGCACCGTGAAGTTGTGGTTCAGGCCAGGGCAGAGCCTCATGATGTCGACCGTGTTCCTGAAGTCCTAGGTCGGCCTCCCCTTATTGTGCAGTGGGGCAATCTGGCGACGGATGAAATCGTCCCCGATCATCTCGAGAGTGAGCCCGGTCGAGGTGAGGCGATGGATCCTGGTGGTGGCGACCATGAGCTTCTTGTCGTCGGTGTCGACCTCGCTCCAGTTCTTCCTGCGGACCGGTGGCTTTCGATAGACCCGACAGAACTCCTGTGGATCCTCCTCCACGATCCAACACCACCGGCCCCGCCACTCTTTCCACCTCTCCTTCTGGGCGCCCTCCGGGTACGTGCCCTTGCTCTAGGTCCTCGGAATCCAGGAGATGCAGCCAGAGATGGCGCCCCCTGGCTGGATGCGAGGGGTGAAGTAGTAACGGAAGAGCGCCATGCTGGGGTGCACTTCGGCAAAGCCCTCACAAAGGTGGGCAAAGAAGGCCATGCACGCCACGGCGTTCGGCATAAAATCCATAAGATGGAAGCCAAAGGTGTGCATGATGTCATTGAAGAAATCAGAGAAACGGTGACAGAGCCCGCAGGAGAAGTAATTGATGAAGAAGGGGTACCGATTTGGGTCATCCTTGGCAAAGGCGGCAGGGATGATACGCGTGGCGGGGTGCCCGACGTCTCCGTCTCCCACAGGGCCCTGAACTTCTCCTTGAGGGTGAGCGCGTCAACTGTCGAGGTGAAGAGGGCGCATTCCGTCCGCATCTCCACCAACTCACTCTCCGGCGCCACCTTCCCCCCTGCGTCCTTGGCTGCTCCCTTTACCTTGCTTGTCTTGGGCGCCATGGCGGCTGAGGGGGGGTAAGGGGTCCAGAGAAATGGGGGCGCGGTGGCGGCGGTGGCGAGCAGAGGCGAAAGCTTCGGTTTGCACTTGGAGAAGAAGAGGGGAATGGTGGTTCCGAGATTGGAAAGGGCGCAGAGGGTAAATGAGCAGCGCCCCTGCAGTTTCCTCTTTTTTATGGGGAAGACACGGGCCGCCTCTTTACTATTCACCACGGGGTGACGCAAGCATGCTGCGGTCATTCCACGCATGCCCCCCATGTTGCGCACTCAATGCGGGTTGTGGGGAAGCGCAACTGGCGAAGGAGTTACCGCAGTTAAAACTCTACCATGCATGCCCGTGCACCGTTCTGGGCCTGGCCCAACAACGCTCTGCGCTTATGTGTGGCCCAGGCCCGGGGGCTCCTGTCGATGTACAAAAGTAGGGGCCCATCTATACCCCTTTACTTGTGCACGGGTAGTCGTAGCCACACCTGCGGTCGGGCTCGGCAGGGCGGAGGAAGCAAAGATACAAGGCTGCCGAGGCAGCACCCAAGCCAAAAGTATAAAGAGCAAATGGACAAGGTGGGCTTCCCCCGGCAAGAGCCTTGTCGGGACGGCCTACAAGGCCCCGGCAAGAGCCTTGCCAGGGCAACTTGCCCAACACCAGCAAGACCGCCACCCTTTGTCGGCGTCCTGGGAACGGGGGTCCCCAGACTTGCCTGCCTGCGTCCCGTTGCGTGGCCGAGCTAGCAGGCCGTACGGCCCATCTTCACCAACACGGCACCCAAGACCCTCGCGAGGGGCCAAGCCTCGCGAGGCGGACGACACGAGACCTCCTCCGGGGCGGCCTAGTCAGGCAGGCTCATGAGGAGCGGAGATATCAAGGCGAGGCAAACCTCATGAGGCTCTCGTGACGTGAGCCATGACGATTGACACTAGGCGGGCGCCAGCGCGCGCAGCGTCCTTGTTTCCTCTTTGGTGCTAAGGAAACTAGCACAGGTGAGGAGTACCGAGGCATCAGGAAAAGGTTGCCATTTTGGTGCAACAAGACCAAGACCAGAAGGATGACAATACGGAGGTCATCATGGAGCCCAAGACGGCGTCACCACCAGAGCCTTTTGCAGGCGTAGACCACCTTTTGTCAGGATGGCTTGTACTAGCTGTCCCCCTTCAAATTAGCCTGCCGTTGTTGGCTCCCTTCCCGCTCGATATTTGGGAAGAGGACCAGGGCCTCTATAAGTAGGGCTAGCCACCACCATAGAAAGGGAGAAAGAGAAAGAGAAGGACAGAGGACAGAGAACAAAGAGAAGGGGAGAGGACGGGAGGGCGACATCTTAGATCACTCTCTCACCCGCACAAGTTAGCCACGCACAAGAACACGTCAACCTCAGGAGGTTGTTCTTCCCCTTGTATTGTTCATCATCAGCCCAAGAGGCAATCCACCACCGCCACACTGGAGTAGGGTGTTACACCACAACGGTGGCCCAAACCAGTATAAATCCTATGTCTTTCTGTGTTGTGAGTTCGTCGAGTTCGTCCGCGAGATCTTAGCGAGCTAGGGCGTAGATCGATAGGAAGGAAAGACTTCGCGCGCACCCCAGTGTTCGAACCTTAAGGGTTTGCGAAACCCCACATCCCACATTTGGCATGCCAGGTAGGGGTGCGCCAAAGCTTTCCTTTTGTCAGCTCGTCGCTCCACCGCTCCATCGTCTCCAAGGCAGACGCTCGGTGCGCTCGAGCTGAGCGTCGGGCTGCTCTCACTGCCCGCGTTGCTCAGGCAGCTCCCATCGGCGGGCCACCACGTCGTTCTCCGTCCCCCGCCGCCAATGCTGCCACTGGCCCGGTGGGAAACGAGCAGCAAGCGTGTTTGCTGCATCCTTCGGTGCGGTGATAACCCACAAGTATAGGGGGTCGCAACAGTTTTCGAGGGTAGAGTATTCAACCCAAATTTATTGATTCGACACAAGGGGAACCAAAGAATATTCTCAAGTATTAGCAGCTGAGTTGTCGATTCAACCACACCTGGAAACTTAATATTTGCGGCAAAGTATTTAGTAGCAAAGTATTTAGTAGCAAAGTAATATGATAGTAGTGGTAACGATAGCAAAAGTAATGTTTTTGGTATTTTGTAGTGATGATAACAATAGCAACGGAAAAGTAAATAAGCGAAGAACAATATATGGAAAGCTCGTAGGCAATGGATCAGTGATGGAGAATTATGCCGGATGCGGTTCATCATGTAATAGTCATAACCTAGGGTGACACAGAACTAGCTCCAATTCATCAATGTAATGTAGGCATGTATTTCGAATATAGTCATACGTGCTTATGGAAAAGAACTTGCATGACATCTTTTGTCCTACCCTCCCGTGGCAGCGAGGTCCTAATGGAAACTAAGGGATATTAAGGCCTCCTTTTAATAGAGTACCGGACCAAAGCATTAACACATAGTGAATACATGAACTCCTCAAACTACGGTCATCACCGGTAAGTATCCCGATTATTGTCACTTCGGGGTTAACGGATCATAACACATAATAGGTGACTATAGACTTGCAAGATAGGATCAAGAACTCTCATATATTGATGAAAACATAATAGGTTCAGATCTGAAATCATGGAACTGGGGCCCTAGTGCCAAGTATTAAGCATAGCAAAGTCATAGCAACATCAATCTCAGAACATAGTGGATACTAGGGATCAAACTCTAACAAAACTAACTCGACTACACGATAAATCTCATCCAAGCCATCACCGTCCAGCAATCCTACGATGGAATTACTCATGCACGGCAGTGAGCATCATGAAATTGGTGATGGAGAAAGGTTGATGATGACGATGGCGACGGATTCCCCTCTCCGGAGCCCCGAACGGACTCCAGATCAGCCCTCGTGAGAGGTTTTAGGGCTTGGCGACGGCTCCGTATCATAAAATGCAATGAATCCTTCTCTCTGATTTTTTTTCTCCCCGAAAGCAAATATATAGAGTTGGAGTTGAGGTCAGAGAGCTCCAGGGGGCCCACGAGGTAGGGGGCGCGCCCTGGGGGGACAGGCACGCCCCCACCCTCGTGGCTAGGGTGTGGGCCCCCTGGTCTTCATCTTTTGCAAGGATTTTTTATTATTTCCAAATAGACGTTCTGTGAAGTTTCAGGTCATTCCGAGAACTTTTGTTTCTGCACATAAATAACACCATGGCAATTCTGCTGAAAACAGCGTCAGTCCGGGTTAGTTCCATTCAAATCATGCAAGTTAGAGTCCAAAACAAGGGCAAAAGTGTTTGGAAAAGTAGATACTACGGAGACGTATCAACTCCCCCAAGCTTAAACCTTTGCTTGTCCTCAAGCAATTCAGTTGATAAACTGAAAGTGATAAAGAAAAAACTTTTACAAACTCTGTTTGCTCCTGTTGTTGTAAATATGTAAAGCCAGCATTCAAGTTTTCAGCAAAGATTATAAACTAACCATATTCACAATAACACATAGGTCTAATGTTTACTCATATCAATGGCATAATCAACTAGCGAGCAATAATAATAAATCTCAGATGACAACACTTCCTCAAAACAATCATAATATGATATGACAAGATGGTATATCGCTAGCCCTTTCTGAGACCGCAAAACATAAATGCAGAGCACCTTTAAAGATCAAGAACTGACTAGACATTGTAATTCATGGTAAAAGAGATCCGGTGAAGTCATACTCATTGTAAACTAACAGTAATGAATGCAAATGACAGCGGTGCTCTCCAGCTAGTGCTTTTTAATAAGAGGATGATGATTCAACATAAAAGTAAATAGATAGGCCCTTCGCAGAGGGAAGCAGGGATTTGTAGAGGTGCTAGAGCTCGATTTTGAAATAGAGGTGAATAATATTTTGAGCGGTATACTTTCATTGTCAACATAACAACTAAGAGATGGCGATATCTTCCATGCTACACACATTATAAGCGGTTCCCAAACAGAATGGTAAAGTTTATACTCCCCCTCCACCAACAAGCATCAATCCATGGCTTGCTCGAAACAACGAGTGCCTCCAACTAACAAGAGTCCCAGGGGGAGTTTTGTTTACAATTATTTTGATTTAGTTTGCATAAAGCATGCGACTGGGCATCCCGGTGACAAGCCACTTTCTCGTGAGTGATGAGCGGAGTCCACTCCTCTTGAGAATAACCCGCCTAACATGGAAGATACGGACAACCCTAGTTGATACATGAGCTATTTGAGCATACAAAACAGAATGTTTATTTGAAGGTTTAGAGTTTGGCACATACAAATTTACTTGGAACGGCAGGGAGATACCGTATATAGGTAGGGATGGTGGACTCATATGGAATAACTTTGGGGTTTATGGAGTTGGATGCACAAGCAGTATTCCCGCTTAGTACAGGTGAAGGCTAGAAAAAGACTGGGAAGCGACCAGCTAGAGAGCGACAACAGTCATGAACATGCATAAAAATTAATCGACACCGAATGCAAGCATGAGTAGGATATAATGCACCGTGAACATAAATATCGTAGAGGCTATGTTGATTTTGTTTCAACTACATGTGTGAACATGCGCCAAGTCAAGCCACTCGAATCATTCAGAGGAGGATACCACCCTATCATACCACATCACAACCATTTTAATAGCATGTTGGCATGCAAGGTAAACCATTATAAGCTCCTAGCTAATCAAGCATGGCACAAGAAACTATGATCTCTAGTTGTCATTGTAAACATGTTTATTCATAATATGCCAAATCAGGAACGATGAACTAATCATATTTACAAAAAACAAGAGAGGTTGAGTTCATACCAGCTTTTCTCATCTCAATCAGTTCATCATATATCGTCATAATTGCCTTTCACTTGCATGACCGAACAATGTGGATAATAATAATAGTGCACGTGCATTGGACTAAGCTGGAATCTGCAAGCATTCAATAAACAGGAGAAGACGAGGCAATATGGACTCTTTTGTCAGATCAACAATAATGCATATAAGAGCCACTTCAACAATTTAATCATGGTCTTCTCCTAACGACCCCCAAAGAAAAGAAATAATACATGGGAAAGCTCCCAACAAGAAAAAAGAAGAATAGGAAATCTTTTTGGGTTTTCTTTTTAATTACTAATACAAGCATGGAAAGTAAACTAATAAAAAGCTACAACTAATTTTTTTGGTTTTTCTTAAGGTTTATTAAACACACAAGAAGAAAGCATAAAAAGGAAAATAAACTATCATGGATATTACAATGAAAAAGTATGAGCACCGACATCTAACAATGAGTGTGTGAACATGAATGTAATGTCGGTGAGAAATACGTACTCCCCCAAGCTTAGGATTTTGGCCTAAGTTGGTCTATGGCCAAGGTTGGCCTGGCGGATATCCATAGTAATAGTTGGGGTCGTACTGCGATGCAGCGGCTATCGCCTCCTGAGCTACAGCGTGGCGACGAGTAGCCTCCGCCCTCCTCTCGTACTCATCTGCCTCCTCTCTGGTAATAACATATCTTCCTTTTGCCTGATAATCAAAGAAGGCAGGAGCAGGAAGAGTAATACGGACAGCACGACATTTGTCAAAGATTAAGCGATATTGGAGAGGTGATTCATTCCTCTCAACAAACTGGTGGTGAACCATAGCATTAAAGTCTAGGCAAGTAGGAGGTAATTCAATATCATCATCATCATGTATAGTTACACCAAGAAAATCAGCTAAGCGGGTTGCATAAATTCCACCAAAGAAATCTCCATTAAATCTATTAAGATGCAACCTACATGCAACAATGGCTCCCAAATTATAAGATTTGTCTCCTAACACAGCACTCCTAAGAATACTGACGTTAGGAACACACATATGACATGCTTCATCTTTACCATTAATGCATCTACCTATGAAGAGAGCAAAATAATGTATAACAGGAAAGTGAATGCTCCCTATGGTAGCTTGTGTTATATCTCTAGATTCCCCCATAGTTATACTAGCAAGAAAATCTCTAAATTCAGATTTGCGAGGTTCCCTGACACTACCCCATTGTGGAAGTTTGCAAGCAGCGGTAAAATCCTCTAAGTCCATAGTATAATTTTTTTCATAAAGATCAAACAGGACAGTAGGAGAATTACGTGAAGATGAAAATTCAAACTTCCTCACAAAGGAACTAGTGAGATAGTGGTACTGGAGGCATTTTTCTTCCTCGAAGCTCACAAGATCAGCGTTACACAAATATGCGTTAAATTCTTCCTTAATTCCCGCTCGATCCATAAAGTTTTCCGAAGGCCATTCACAAGGACGCACTGGAGCGTCTCTTGGTGGCTCTTCATTAGCATCACGCATTGCAAGCCTGGGTCCTTGCTTCCTTGAAGAACCACCTTGGTACATTTTCCTAACCATATTTTTTTCTCTGAAAAATTTCTGAAATTTTTAGTAACTTCAAAATAAAAGTAACCAAACTCAACAAAATTGATAGCAACTACTCCTACAAGTGCCTAGAGCATATATCATGCATCAAAACTACTGTTGACCATATAAATTTGACATGCAAGCTCAAGAACAGGGTCACCTAGGCAGCACAAATTTGCAATGAATAAAGAACTAGAACAAAAACTAATTGGACCAATGGAGGAGTCACATACCAAGGAACAATCTCCCCAAGCAGTTTTGTGAGAGGTGCTTTGAGCAAGGAGATCGAAAATGGTAGCAAAATGAGCTAGAACTCATGCTTGAGCTGGATATTCGTGTTTGTGGGAGGAAGAAGGAGTGTGTGGGTGCAGGAATAAGTGGAGGAGGGCCACCGTGGGCCCACGATGCAGGGGGCGCGCCCAGGGGGTAGGGGCGCCCTCGACCCTCGTGGCCAGGTGGATGCCCCTCCTGCTGTGTTCTCAGTCCCAGATATTCTCAAATATTCCAAAAAAAATCATATTTAAATTTCAGGGCATTTGGAGAACATTTATTTTCGGGGTATTTTATATTGCACGGATAAATCAGATAACAGACAGAAAATATTTATTTTTATTTAATTTAATATAAATAACAGAAAGTAAAACTAGGGTACAGCGAGTTGTGTTTTCCAACTTCATCCATCTCATGATCATCAAAAGGAATCCACTAACAAGGTTGATCAAGTCTTGTTAATGAACTCATTCCGAATAACATGGAACCGGAGAAATTTCGAATAACACTATGTTACCTCAACGGGGATATGCACATCCCCAATAATAAGAATATCATATTTCTTTTTGACGGTAGGAAGAGGAAATTCAAAACCTCCAAAAATAATCAATGGAATTTTTCCAATAGAATTGATATTGTGGACTTGAGGTTGTTTCCTCGGAAAGTGTACCGTATGCTCATTACCATTAACATGAAAAGTGACATTGCCTTTGGTGCAATCAATAACAGCCCCTGCAGTATTCAAAAAAGGTCTTCCAAGAATAATAGACATACTATCGTCCTCGGGAATATCAAGAATAACAAAGTCCGTTAAAATAGTAACGTTTGCAACCACAACAGGCACATCCTCACAAATACCGACAGGTATAGCAGTTGATTTATCAGCCATTTGCAAAGATATTTCAGTAGGTGTCAACTTATTCAAATCAAGTCTACGATATAAAGAGAGAGGCATAACACTAACACCGGCTCCAAGATCACATAAAGCAGTTTTAACATAGTTTCTTTTAATGGAGCATGGTATAGTGGGTACTCCTGGATCTCCAAGTTTCTTTGGTATTCCACCCTTAAAAGTATAATTAGCAAGCATGGTGCAAATTTTAGCTTCCGGTATCTTTCTTTTATTAGTAACAATATCTTTCATGTACTTAGCATAAGGATTCATTTTAAGCATATCAATTAATCGCATACGCAAAAAGATAGGTATAATCATTTCAGCAAAGCGCTCAAAATCCTCATCATCCTTTTTTCTTGGATGGTTTGGGAGGAAAAGGCATGGGTTTCTGAACCCATGGTTCTCTTTCTTAACCATGTTTCCTAGCAACAAAGTCTTTCTTATCGTAACGTTGATTCTTTGATTGTGGGTTATCAAGATCAACAGCAGGTTCAATTTCTATATCATTATCATTACTAGGTTGAGCATCATCATGAACATTATCATTAACATTATCACTAGTTTCAGGTTTATTACCAGATTGTGTTTCAGCATCAGGAATAGAAATATCATTTGGATTCTCGGGTGTTTCAGCAATAGGTTCACTAGAAGCATGCAAAGTCCTATCATTTTTCTTTTTCTTCCTTTTAGAAGGACTAGGTGCATCTATATTATTTATCTGAGGATATTTCTCAATTCTCTTAGGATGTCCTTCAGGATACAGAGGTTCCTAAGTCATTCTACCAGTTCTGGTAGCCACTCTAACAGCATAATCATTATTCTTACTATTCAATTCATTGAGCAAGTCATTTTGAGCTTTAAGTACTTGTTCTACTTGAGTGGTGACCATAGAAGCATGTTTACTAATAAGTTTAAGTTCACCTTTAACATTAGCCATATAATCACCCAAGTGTTCAAGCATATTTGAATTGTATTTCAATTGTCTACCAAAATAAGCATTAAAATCTTCTTGCTTAACCATAAATTTATCAAACTCATCTAAGCATGGGCTAGCAAACTTAGTAAATGGGATTTTAGCTTTATCATATCTATAGAGAGAATTTACCTTTACCACCTGTGTCGGGTTATCAAGACCATGTATTTCTTCAATAGGTAATGGATTAAGATCATATGTTTCTTCAATAGGCGGTAAATTAAGACCATGTATTTCTTCAATAGGAGGTAAATTGTTAACATCTTCAGCTTTAATATCTTTTTCTTTCATAGATTTCTTTGCCTCTTGCATATCTTCAAGACTGAGAAATAGAACACCTCTTTTCTTCGGAGTTGGTTTAGGAATAGGCTCAGGAAGTGTCCAATTATTTTCATTTGTCAACATATTATTCAATAGAATTTCAGCTTCATCTGGTGTTCTCTCCCTGAAAATAGAACCAGCACAACTATCCAGGTAATCTCTGGAAGCATCGGTTAGTCCATTATAAAAGATATCAAGTATTTCATTTTTCTTAAGAGGATGATCAGGCAAAGCATTAAGTAATTGGAGAAGCCTCCCCCAAGCTTGCGGGAGACTCTCTTCTTCAATTTGCACAAAATTATATATATATCCCTTAAAGCGGCTTGTTTCTTATGAGCAGGGAAATATTTAGCAGAGAAGTAATAAATCATATCCTGGGGACTACGCACACAACCAGGATCAAGAGAATTAAACCATATCTTAGCATCACCCTTTAATAATAACGGAAATATTTTAAGGATATAAAGGTAGCGAGATTTCTCATCATTAGTGAACAGGGTGGCTATATCATTTAATTTAGTAAGATGTGCCACAACAGTTTCAGATTCATAGCCATAAAAAGGATCAAATTCAACCAAAGTAATTATATCAGGATCAACACAGAATTCATAATCCTTATCAGTAACATAGATAGGTGAAGTAGCAAAAGCAGGGTCAGGTTTCATTCTAGCATTAAGAGATTGCTGCTTCCATTTAGCTAATAACCTCTTGAACTCATATCTATCTTTGCAAGCTAAAATAGCTAAAGCAGCTTCCTTTTCAAAAACATAACCCTCAGGAATAACAGGTGATTCATATTTATTAGGGGGAGAGTCTTCATCATCACTTTCATCAATATTACTAGATTCAATATTTTCATTCTCTCTAACCCTAGCAAGTTGTTCATCAAGAAATTCACCAAGTGGCATAGTAGTATCAAGCATAGAAGTAGTTTCATCATAAGTATCATGCATAGCAGAAGTGGCATCATCAATAACATGCGACATATCAGAACGAATAGCACAAGCAAGTTTAGGTGTCGCAAGCTTACTCAAAATAGAAGGTGAATCAAGTGCAGAGCTAGATGACAGTTCCTTACCTCCCCTCATGGTTGAGGGATAAATCTTGGTTTTTGGATCTCTCAAGTTCTTCATAATGATAAGCAGATATAAATCCCAAGTGACTCAAAGAATAGAGCTATGCTCCCCGGCAACGGCGCCAGAAAATAGTCTTGATAACCCACAAGTATAGGGGATCACAACAATTTTCGAGGGTAGAGTATTCAACCCAAATTTATTGATTCGACACAAGGGATCCAAAGAATATTCTCAAGTATTAGCAGCTAAGTTGTCAATTCAACCACACCTGGAAACTTAATATCTGCAGCAAAGTATTTAGTAGCAAAGTAATATGATAGTAGTGGTAACTATAGCAAAAGTAACGGTAGCAAAAGTAATGTTTTTGGTATTTTGTAGTGATGATAACAATAGCAACGGAAAAGTAAATAAGTGAATAACAATATATGGAAAGCTTGTAGGCAATGGATCAGTGATGGAGAATTATGCCGGATGCGGTTCATCATGCAACAGTCATAACCTAGGGTGACACAGAACTAGCTCCAATTCATGAATGTAATGTAGGCATGTATTCCGAATATAGCCATACGTGCTTATGGAAAAGAATTTCCATGACATCTTTTGTCCTACCCTCCCATGGCAGCGGGGTCCTAATGGAAACTAAGGGATATTAAGGCCTCCTTTTAATAGAGTAGCGGACCAAATGATTAACACATAGTGAATACATGAACTCCTCAAACTACGGTCATCACCGGTAAGTATCCCGATTATTGTCACTTCGGGGTTAACGGATCATAACACATAATAGGTGACTATAGACTTGCAAGATAGGATCAAGAACTCTCATATATTGATGAAAACATAATAGGTTCGGGTCTGAAATCATGGCACTCGGGCCCTAGTGACAAGCATTAAGTATAGCAAAGTCATAGCAACATCAATCTCAGAACATAGTGGATACTAGGGATCAAACACTAACAAAACTAACTCGATTACATGATAAATCTCATCCAACCCATCACCATCCAGCAAGCCTATGATGGAATTACTCATGCACGGTAGTGAGCATCATGAAATTGGTGATGGAGAATGGTTGATGATGACGATGGCGACGGATTCCCCTCTCCGGAGCCCCGAACGGACTCCAGATCAGCCCTCGCGAGAGGTTTTAGGGCTTGGCGGCGGCTCCATATCGTAAAACGCGATGAATCCTTCTCTCTGGTTTTTTTCTCCTTGAAAGCAAATATATAGAGTTGGAGTTGAGGTCGGAGGAGCTCCAGGGGGCCCACGAGGTAGGGGGGCGCGCCCTGGGGGCAGGCGCGCCCCCACCCTCGTGGCTAGGGTGTGGGCCCCCTGGTCTTCATCTTTTACAAGGATTTTTTATTATTTCCAAATAGACGTTCCGTGAAGTTTCAGGTCATTCCGAGAACTTTTGTTTCTGCACATAAATAACACCAAGGCAATTCTGCTGAAAACAACGTCAGTCCGGGTTAGTTCCATTCAAATCATGCAAGTTATAGTCCAAAACAAGGGCAAAAGTGTTTGGAAAAGTAGATACGACGGAGACATATCATGCGGCAGGACGGCCGCACCACCACTCCATCGCTGGCCCCAGCCGGTTCTTCGTTTCACGCACACCGCACTCCCATGGAGGCGCGGGCAGCACTCCTTGCCGCGAACGAGCTCCTGCGCTACCGCCCAGTCGATGACCTATACGAGGAGTGGCTCGACCGCGTCGCCGAGCTCGTCCGCGCCGCAGGGGGCTCCCCGGCGCCGTCCCTCTCTCGTCCTCACCCTCAGCCAGCCACGGGCGACGAGGCCCGAGGCGCACCTCCCCTCCACCACCCCAGCCCAAAGACGGCGCCTTGGCACCAAGGCGCGCAGCCCCACGGTGCGGTCCGCCACGACCAGTGCCCGCGCGCGAAGAGAGAAGCTGCCAAGAAATCCCAGGGTCGTGAGAAGCTGCACCCGTGCTTCCCGCACCGCCTCGTCAAGACCGTGCACCGCTTGTGGCGGCGCCGCGGACCTCGACAAGACCAAGCTCCACCTCCGAGGCGGGCCCCAGTAACCACGGCCGGCTGCCGCGCCTTCACCCCCGAGCTTGCAGCGTCGCCTGGCCAGGCAAGTTCAAGCCGGATCTGCCTCCTCGCTACGACGGCACCGCCGACCCCGAGTTCCTGCAGCTCTACGAGCTGAGCATCGAAGCAGCCAACGGCGACGAGAAAGTCATGGCGAACTGGTTTCCCATGGCTCTCAAGGATGGGGCCCGCACCTGGCTCCTGAACTTGCAGCACGGCTCGATCTCCTCCTGGGACGAGATGCGCGACCGCTTCGTCGCCAACTTCCAGGGCACTCGCGACCGCGACCGCCCGCCGGCCGCGACCGATCTGCGCCGCATCAAGCAACAACCAGGGGAGACCCTCCAGAAGTACATCCAGCGCTTCAACAACACCGCCTCAAGATCCCCAAGGTCACGGATGAGGCCATCATCTCCGCGTTCTCCGACAGCGTCCGTGATGTCAATATGAAGGAAGAGCTCGCCATCCACGAGGAGCTCTGCATGTCACAGGAGCTGTTCAACCTAGCGACCAGGTGCGCAAGAGCTGAGGAGGGGCACCTTTCCCTCCTTGAGCTGCCGGCCGCAGGTACAGAGGAGAAGAAAGCCAAGGCCAAGGACGTGAAGCGCAAGGAAGCGGTAGTACTAGCTGCGGAGCCCGACACCAAACGGGGCAGAGATCGGCCCGAGTCATCCAAGAAGAGCCGACCGTTCTATGCCTTCCACAACCTAAACACCCACAACACCAGCGACTGCCAAGAGCTCCGACCCCTACGCGAGGGACGCTACGGTCGATGCCCCGAGCGCCGCGACCAGGCTACGAGTGGGGTGGACAAGGGGGCGGACACTGGGATGACCGCGGCCCGCGCCAGGAATGGCGCGACAGGCCTCGTGAGGACCGCTGGCAGGACCATCCTCGCGAGGGGCCCTGGAGGGACCAGCCTCATGAGGATCGCCCCCAAGGCAACACCGGTCTTCCCCCACTGCCGCTGCCAAGAAGGAACGATGACCATCATCAGGACGAGGGGGCTGGGGGCTTCCAGGAGCCGCGTGCAATCGCCTGCATCTTGGGCGGCGCTCAGGCCCCAGCCTCTCAGCGCATCTTCAAACGATTCGCTCGCGAGGTGAACGCGGCGCTCCCCAAGCTTGAGGTCGCGCGCCCGCTCAAGTGGTCCTAGTGCGCCATCACTTTCAACTCGGCAGATCAGCTCAAGTGTGTGGCCACCGCCGTCATCCTCGTGTTCTCCAGTCATCAGCAATGTGCAGGTTACCAAGACTCTCATCGACGGCGGCGCAGGACTCAACGTCCTGTCCGTCGACACTTTAAACAACCTCCAAGTGCCATATGAGCAGCTCCAACCTACCAAACCTTTATCGGGAGTGACCGACGGCTCTACCACACCGATAGGGCAGGTCCGCCTGCCTGTCACCTTCGGCACACGCGACAACTACCGCACTGAGCTCATCGACTTCGACGTCGCGCACATCCGTCTGCCGTACAACGCCATCCTTGGGTATCCGTCCCTGGCGAAGTTCATGGCGGTCACCCATCATGGCTACAACGTCCTCAAGATGCCTGGAAGTGGAGGGGTCATCACAGTCCCGTGTGAAGAGAGGGACGCGGTGTGCTCCCTCCAGCGCGCCTTCCAAGCTGTAGCAATAGACGACCCCCACAGCAGAAGTGAGGGTCCTCCGGAGGCCATCCCCAAGAAGAAGCAGCCGCACCGCGCAGGACCTCAGGAGGATGGCGTCGTGGTAGGAGCCTCATCAGGATCAGCGTCCGTCCCAGGGGTGCCTCCCTCCATCGCATAGGAAGGCGCGCCCGGCGCCCTCCTCGGGCAGGGCTCGGGGGCTCTCCTCTGGAGGGCTTCAGACTTTGCCCACCTCACGAGGGAGGCGCTTGGGCACCACTTGGAGGCGTGCTACATGGCACGTTTTCCTCAGGAGAACATCGGGCAAGGGGTGCCCGCCACTCAGGAGTTCATCGCTAAGACCACACAGGAACTGCAAGACGCAAGAGCCATGCGCGGAAATAGCCGCTCGCAGGGCGCGGCGCATCACCCAGGCGAGGGTGCCGAGCTGCGTGTCTGCGTCGACATTCCAGGGCTCAACAGGGCCGCGTCTCAGGAGCGCTTCTGGCCTTCACGTGTGGGCCGTTGTGGAGGCCCAGCACACAGCTATGTTCGCATGCCCCTCGGCTTGCCGAGCGCGGTGCTGGCCTATCAGCGTGCCATGCGGCGTGACCTGGCGACTCAAGAGGCCTGGTACCGTGTTGTCCTGGAGGGAATGGAGACGGTCTTCACGGAGCCTCCTGAGCCCCCAGAGCCTCCCAAGGCTCAGGGCTCCGGTGGCTCATGAGGAGTCATTCCTTCGACGCACGCCTTCATCTGCACCAACTCCGCTTCGTCTACAGAACCAGGTGACATCTTCCAAGCTCGTTAAGCTGGGAGCGCCCCTTGGGCTGCATCATTCCCAGGCCGTGTGGGTCCGTCCCTACGGCATGTATCCCGTTTGCTTATGTCTTTAGCTTACCTTGCTGGGGGCGCCCCTCGGGCTGCATCATCCCCAAGCCGCTCGAGCCGGACCCAGTGGCGTGTATCTTCCTGCATTTACCCAAGTTGATTTGCTTTCCCTGCTTAACCTACATACAGTTATCGCTTGCTCGATTGCCACCCGCCGTGGATACATTCACCCCATGCAATTCGCTTGCGATTTAAAAGGGGGGCTCCTGAGCATCGCGACTCAGGAGCTCTTACTGGCTCTCCAGCCCTCACCCCTGGCCTTGACCACGGCATCGCGACCTGGCATACCAACGGCGGCTGAGCTCGCTCGAGGGCCGGGACCTGAGGACGTAGAGTGCTTGCACCTGACCGCCTTGCAGGAACACACAGTCACCAAGACTCAAGACCAGGTGCAACCCGCCTTGAGGTAGGGCCTCGTGAGTCCCGCGCTGGCTCACGAGTGCCCAGATACACCTCGCAGCCCTGTCGTGCAAGCCACATGTCAGGGCGGGGCTGTACACGCCCCGGGGGCTCCTCCCGGAGGGGGGCGCCCGTGCCACGCACAAGTGGAAGCACCATGCTCCGCGCTGGCCGTCGACACTGCCGAGGAGTGGCTATGCCCGTGCACAAGAGGAAGCACTATGCTCTGCGCTGGTGATAAACAACTGAGGACGGCCCCACGGTCGTACCAACCTCAGGGAGCCCAGAGCTCAGAGTCCGGCCTCACCGCAACGCCTCCCCTCGGGAGAGCCGCGCGAGGGGGCTGGGCACGGGGGTTGCGCTCGGGCCACACCCAAGCGCACGCCACCTAACCAGGTCTCCTAGGCCTGGGCATCGCGCGCCCCTCCCGAGGCCTCAGTGAGGGCAGGTATGGAAATTGTTTGCACGTCAAGGGGGACTCCTGAGCATCGCGACTCAGGAGCCTAACTGGTCACGTAGCCCCTCACTCCTTGGTCCGTCCTGGTCTCCGGTCGGCCCAATGGCGGTTGAGGTATGCACGCGGCTGGGCCCTACCGACGTAGAACATCAGACTATCCTCGCGAACTCTCCCTATAAGTTGTTTGCACGCCAAGGGGGACTCCTGAGCATCACGACTCAGGAGCCTAACTGGCCATGTAGCCCCTCACTCCTTGGTCCGTCCTGGTTTCCGGTCGGCCCAATGGCGGTTGGGGTATGCGCGGGGCCGGGCCCTGTCGATGCAGAACGCAAAGAAAATAGGAAGGAAATCGCAGAATATTGAAGCAAATATTACAAACATATTGTCCTCACACAACGTCTGCACGATATCAAATGAAAAGTCTAAACGCCTCCCCGAGGTCTAACGCATGTTGCAGGAACGAAATAGGAGAGTAGCCACAGGTCACCCTTGGATGCCGCCATCATCTGCGGAAGGCACTACCTCGTGAGCAACGTCGTCTCCGCCTCCACCACCAGCTGCAGGATCGGCGACATCGCCGGATAGAGGAGCAGAGACAAAGCCGCGGAACTTCTCCAACAAGGCCTCCACCTGACCTTGCACGGCTGCGGTGGCGGCCTCGTATTGGTCTTTAGCCACAGGCTCCAGCAGCTCGTCAAGGCAAACGTCGGGATCGCAAAGGCGCAGGTGGCTGAAGACGCGAGTCAATGCAGCTAAAGACAGAACACGAGCCTCTGCCTCCGCCATAGGACCAACACCGTCAACGACTTCCTCGAGCGCCTGCACCAAGAGAGGAAGCAGCTGGGCGGGGCCGTCTCATCGGTGGCCAGCGACCTCTCCAGGTTGTGCTCGTAAAGCGTCTTCAGCGCCTTGCGGGACCTCTTCTCGAGATCGGCAAAGGCCGCACAGTCTTCGGTCAGGACTCGCACCTTGGCGTCGAGCTCAGCCTCCCTCGCCTTCACCTCCCGCTCCAGCTCCTCCAACCGGTCGCGCTCGGCGGCCTGCGTCCACCCCAACTCCGCCAGCTCAGCATCACGGTTCTTGACGGCATCCTCCTGGGCCTTCATTTCCCCCTCCTTCGCTTGGTGGCAGCGTGCTTCTTCGGCGAGCTTGGTGCGCAGGCCCTGCAATTCGTTCTCCAGCGCCTGGCAGCGGTCGCGGGCGACCTCGGCGTCTTTCAACGCCATCTCACGACCAGATGCGGCGTTGGCGGCACCCTTCTTCTCCTTCTCAGAAGCCACAACGGCCTGGTCCAGTGCCGCATGAACCACCGAGTCAGAATGGAGCCAGCCTAAAGCCAGCTCCAGGCGCCCAGCCACAAGGCGTGGGTCTGTGCCAGGAGATCCGCCTGCAGCTGGGTCATCGCCGAGAGAGCACGTTCCAGAGTAGCAGCGGGAGCAGAAGAACCTGCGAGTGGGGGTGCAGCAGTGGGAGGAGGCGACATCATCACCAGGGCCTGGGGGACCGCGACCTCCGGAGCAGCTGGGACCTCGTCAGCCGCGCCAGGCGCCGGCGCCTCCGGAGCTAGCGGGGCCATGGGAGCTGGTTCCACGTGGCGATGCTCCTCTTGGCCCCGCGAGGATGACCGAGCTGGGGAGATGCGGGCGTTGCTCCCGTCTTTCCCTAAGGAAGGAGGCACGGACGCCACATCCTCCTTCACCTTCTTCACAGAAGACGTCAGCCTGACCAACCAAGGGCCAGCATCAAGAAATGAAGAGTGCAAACAGGGACAAGGCGAAGCTCGAGACACATACTGATCCACCGCCACGTACTTCCGCTTAGGAAGCCTAAAGCCCGACAGCATCGGGGCGGAGGCAGCATCGCGAGGCACCAACGACGACTTGCCCCTCGTCCGGATGGGGGGCTGCTCCCTCTCCCCTTGGCGGGCGTCGGCCTCGGCGTCGTCAGGAAGGGCACGGAGGATCTCGGCCTTGCTCAGAGGGGAAGTCTCCCCCACCTCTTCCAGGGTCTTCTCCGGGTCCACCTCCTCTTCCCCCTCCCTGCGGGGCTCGCCAGAAGACACCTCCACCGGTTTCGGTGCCGCGGGGGCTCCCAGGGGCGCCGGCGGCACCAGCCCACGCGCATCAAAGGACGCCCTGGAGGCGACGAATTCCTCCCGATCCTTGCGCTAGAACAGGGGGCAAAGGCGCTTGGTGGGTACTCCTAATTGTCCCCAACTATGAGGCGCAAGACAACAGCCAATTCATCGTCAGGCAGGGCCCCTGGCCTCAGGCGGGTCATGTTCCCCTCTTCCTCAAGCTCCCACAGGGGGCGTGCACGCGCCTGGAGTGGAGCTACTCGCAGGGCCAAGAACTCCCTCAGAAGCATGACCCCCGTCACCTTTGTCGCCCTCGTGTTGCCCGGCTTTAGGTCGGTCACCATCTGCCCCAACACCAACGACGCCCGCTCATCAGCAATCTCCGCCCTGGGCCATCCCCCGTGGAAAGAGGGCGCCGCCGTGGGCAACGCCAAACGTGGATCGGCGCACTTGGCATCCATCATGACCCATTTGGATTGAATGTTATCGGCCCTCTTCCCGGTGCTCGAGATCGAGTTGGCCTTGCCGGATGCAATGAAGTTGGCGCATCCGGAGATGTTACCCTCACTGACACGGAGGAAGAAGAAATGGCGCAGGAGCGCCACGGACGGCATCACGCCCAGGTACGCCTCACAGTAGTAGGCGAAGATGGAAAGGAGAAGGACAGAGTTGGGATGGAGATGTAGCGCCTGCAGCCCGTAGTGGTCGAGGACTTCGTAAAATAAATCGAAGAAGGGAGGAACCAACCCGACGGCGACGCTGCTCGAGAAGAAGGGGAAGAAGGTGCTTCCCTCAGGCTCCGGCGCGTCGGAGGCAAGCCGGAGCTCGGTCTTCCCCCACTCATTGCTCTCGCCCACCGTCAGCAGGCGCATGGAGGCGAGGCTCTTCTCCGTAACAGTGGGCGCCTCAAGGGCCGGCTCGTACCAAGCCGGCGCTGAGGAAGCCTTGGCCTTGCACGGCGCCATGGATCGCAGCTGCGGAATGAGATCGGAGCGGATCTGGAGATAGCGGTGGTGGAGAGCAAGGAAGGGGATCTAGAGCAAGGCGAGGGAGAAGCAATGAAGGTAAGTGTTGTCTGCGCCAGCCTTTTGTCAGGGCGAGCAATTGCCGAGACAGCATGGGGAAGCGGAGACACCCACGACCAATCAACCGCCACGCGTCAACCAAGGCCGCAGGCTTTTGGGGCCCGCGGTGCTCCGCACTTGGCCCTTGGCTTCGCCGCGAAGCCAAGCCCGAGCGCACATTGAGCCCGGGGGCTACTGTCGGCGTCCTGGGAACGGGGGTCCCCAGACTTGCCTGCCTGCAGCCCGTTGCGTGGCCGAGCCAGCAGGCCGTACAGCCCATCTTCACCAACAAGGCACCCAAGACCCTCGCGAGGGGCCAAGCCTCGCGAGGCGGACGACACAAGGCCTCCTCCGGGGCGGCCTAGTCAGGCAGGCTCACGAGGAGCGGAGATATCAAGGCGAGGAGAACCTCATGAGGCTCTCGTGACGTGAGCCATGACGATCGACACCAGGCGAGCGCCAGCACGCGTGGCATCCTTGTTTCCTCTTTGGTGCTAAGGAAACTAGCGCAGGCGAGGAGTACCGAGGCATCAGGCAAAGGTTGCCATTTTGGTACAACAAGACCAAGACCAGAAGGACGGCAAGATGGAGGTCATCGTGAAGCCCAAGACGGCGTCACCACCAGAGCCTTTCGCAGGCGCAGACCACCTTTTGTCAGGATGGCTTGTACTAGCTGTCCCCCTTCAAATTAGCCCGCCGTTGTTGGCTCCCTTCCCGCTCGATATTTGGGAAGAGGACCAAGGCCTCTATAAGTAGGGCTAGTCACCACCATAGAAAGGGATAAAGAGAAAGAGAAGGACAGAGGACAGAGAACGAAGAGAAGGGGAGAGGACGGCATCTTAGATCACTCTCTCACCCGCACAAGTTAGCCACGCACAAGAACACCTCAACCTCAGGAGGCTGTTCTTCCCCTTGTATTGTTCATCATCAGCCCAAGAGGCAATCCACCACCACCACACTGGAGTAGGGTGTTACACCACAACGGTGGCCCGAACCAGTATAAATCATGTGTCTTTCTGTGTTGTGAGTTTGTCGAGGGAAAGACTTCGCGCGCACCCCAGTGTTCGAACCTTAAGGGTTTGCTGGAACCCCACATCCGACACCCTTGAGCCTGAGAGTTATGACGCCATCAACAACGTCAGGACCAAGGCAAGTCCACATACTCAACCATCATATAGTCTTCTATGATTTCTAACACTCACCGCATACACATGAGCAAAACGTTTCAACCGGACACATAGAAAGAAGAGGCTTATAGTTTCGCATCCCAACGTATTCACCTCAAGGGTGATGTCAACAATAATAACTCATGCTACCCATATTCAACTGAACAAATGTGCCTAGATCTTTCCTCACCACATGATGCTTGCCAAAAGATAAAAATAAAAAGGAATGGAGAGAAAAACTTTGACTCTTGCACAAAAGTAAATACATAAAAGTAAAAGATAGGCCCTTCACAGAGGGAAGCAGAGGTTGCGTGCTACCTTTTGAGCACTGTGTTGGTTTTCCCTTGAAGAGGAAAGGGTGATGCACTAAAGCAGCGTAAGTATTTCCCTTAGTTTTTGAGAACCAAGGTATCAATCCAGTACGAGACCACGCGCGAGTCATCTTGTACCTACACAAACAAATAAGAACCTCGCAACCAACGCGGTAAAGGGGTTGTCAATCCCTTCACGGCCACTTGCAAGAGTGAGATCTGATAGAGATGATAATAATAAGATAAATATTTTTGGTATTCTTATGATATAGATTGAAAGTAAAGATTGCAAATAAAATAGATGGGAAACTTGTATGATGGAAGATAGACCCGGAGGCCATAGGTTTCACTAGTGGCTTCTCTCAAGATAGCATAAGTATTACGGTGGGTGAAAAAATTACTGTCGAGCAATTGATAGAAAAGCGAATAATTATGAGAATATCTAGGCATGATCTTGTATATAGGCATCACGTCCACGACAAGTAGACCGACTCCTGCCTGCATCTACTACTATTACTCCACACATCGACCGCTCCAGCATGCATCTAGAGTATTAAGTTCATAAGAACAGAGTAACGCCTTAAGCAAGATGACATGATGTAGAGGGATAAACTCATGCAATATGATGTAAAACCCATCTTTTTATCCTCGATGGCAACAATACAATACGTGTCGGTTCCCTTTCTGTCACTGGGATCAAGAACTGCAAGATTGAACCCAAAGCTAAGCACTTCTCCCATTGCAAGAAAGATCAATCTAGTAGGCCAAACCAAACTTATAATTCAAAGAGACTTGCAAAGATAAACCAATCATACATAAAAGAATCCAGAGGAGATTCAAATATTTTTCATAGATAGACTTGATCATAAACCCACAATTCATCGGATCTCGACAAACACACCGCAAAATAAGATTACATCGAATAGATCTCCAAGTGAATCGAGGAGAACTTTGTATTGAGATCCACAGAGAGAGAAGAAGCCATCTAGCTACTAGCTATGGACCCGTAGGTCTGAATTAAACTACTCACACATCATCGGAGAGGCCATGGAGTTGACGTAGAGGCCCTCCGTGATCGTTGCCCCCTCCGGTGGAGCTTCGGAAAAGGCCGCAAGATGGGATCTCTTGGGTACAGAAGGTTGTGGCAGTGGAATTAGGTTTTCGTGGTGCTCCTGGATGTTTTCGGGGTACGTGGATATATATAGGAGGAAGAAGTAGGTCGGTGGAGCAACGAGGGGCCCACGAGGGTGGAGGGTGCGCCAGGGGGGTAGCGCGCCCCCCTGCCTCATGGCCTCCTCGATTGTTTATTGACGTCCACTCCAAGTCTCCTGGATCATGTTTGTTGAGAAAATCACATTCCCGAAGGTTTCATTCCGTTTGGACTTCGTTTGATATTCCTTTTCTACGAAACACTAAAATAGCCAAAAAAACAGCAATTTGGGCTGGGCCTCCGGTTAATAAGTTAGTCCCAAAAATAATACAGAAGTGTAAAATAAAGCCCATTAACATCCAAAACAGATAATATAATAGCATGGAACAATCAAAAATTATAGATACTTTGGAGACGTATCAAGCATCCCCAAGCTTAATTCCTGCTCGTCCTCGAGTAGGTAAATGATAAAGAAAAGAATTTTTGATGTGGAATGCTTCCTAACATATTTCTCAATGTAATTTTTCTTTATTGTGGCATGAGTGTTCAGATCCAAAAGATTCAAGATAAAAGTTTAATATTGACATAAAAAATAGTAATACTTCAAGCATACTAACTAAGCAATCATGTCTTCTCAAAATGACATGGCCAAAGAAAGTTATCCCTACAAAATCATATAGTCTGGCTATGCTCTATCTTCACCACACAAAATATTAAATCATGCACAACCCCGATGACAAGCCAATCAATTGTTTCATACTTTTGATGCTATCAAACTTTTTCAATCTTCACGCAATATATGAGCGTGAGCCATGGACATAGCACTATATGTGGAATAGAATGGTGGTTGTGGAGAAGAAAAAAAGGAGAAGATAGTCTCACATCAACTTGTCATATCAACGGGCTATGGAGATGCCCATTAATAGATATCAATGTGAGTGAGTAGGGATTGCCATGCAACAGATGCACTAGAGCTATAAGTGTATGAAAGCTCAACAAAAGAAACTAAGTGGGTGTGCATCCAACTTGCTTGCTCACGAAGACCTAGGGCAATTTGAGGAAGCCCATCATTGGAATATACAGGCCAAGTTCTATAATGTAAAATTCCCACTAGTATATGAAAGTGACAACATAGGATACTCTCTATCATGAAGATCTAGGTGCTACTTTGAAGCACAAGTGTGGTAAAAGGATAGTAACATTGTCCCTTCTCTCTTTTTCTCTCATTTTTTTATATTTTTTTATTTGGGCCTTCTTTCTTTCTTTTTTTTCTTTTGGCCTCTTTTCTCTTTTTTCGTCCGGAGTCTCATCCCGACTTATGGGGGAATCATAGTCTCCATCATCCTTTCCTCACATGGGACAATGCTCTAATAATGATCATCGTCACACTTCCTTTTACTTACAAATCAAGAATTACAACTCAATACTTAGAAAAAAATATGACTTTGTGTTAATGCCTCTGGCAGTGTACCAGGATGTGCAATGATTCATGAGTGACATGTATGAAAGAATTATGAACGGTGGCTTTGCCACAAATACGATGTCAACTACATGATCATGCATGGCAATATGACAATGATGAAGCGTGTCATAACAAACAGAACGGTGGAAAGTTGCATGGCAATATATCTCGGAATGGCTATGGAAATGCCATAATAGGTAGGTATGGTGGCTGTTTTGAGGAAGGTATATGGTGGGTTTATCGTACCAGCGAAAGTTGCGCGGTACTAGAGAGGCTAGCGATGGTGGAAGGGTGAGAGTGCGTATAATCCATGGACTCAACATTAGTTATAAAGAACTCACATACCTATTGCAAAAATCTATTAGTTATCGAAACAAAGTACTATGCGCATGCTCCTAGGGGGATAGATTGGTAGGAAAAGACCATCGCTCGTCCCCGACCGCCACTCATAAGGAAGGCAATGAATAAATAAATCATGCTCCGACTTCAGCACATAACGGTTCACCATACGTGCATGCTATGGGAATCACAAACTTCAACACAAGTATTTCTCAAATTCACAACTACTCAATTAGCATGACTCTAATATCACCATCTCCATATCTCAAAACAATTATCAAGTATCAAACTTCTCATGGTATTCAATGCACTTATATGAAAGTTTTTATTATTCCTAAAAGCAAATTGCCATGTTGTTCTAAAGGACTCTCAAAATAATATAAGTGAAGAATGAGAGATCAATTATTTCTATAAAATGAAACCACCACCGTGCTCTAAAAGATATAACTGAAGCACTAGAGCAAAAACTATATAGCTTAAAAGATATAAGTGAAGCACATAGAGTATTCTAATAAATTCCCATTCATGTGTGTATCTCTCAAAAGGTGTGTACAGCAAGGATGATTGTGTTAAAATAAAAAGAAAAGACTCAAATCATACAAGACGCTCCAAGCAAAACACATATCATGTGGCGAATAAAAATATAGCTCCAAGTAAAGTTACCGATAGACGAAGACGAAAGAGGGATGCCTTCCGGGCATCCCCAAGCTTAGGCTTTTTGGTGTCCTTGTATTTTACCTTGGGGTGCCTTGGTCATCCCTAGGCTCTTGCCACTCCTTGTTCCATAATTCATCAAATTTTACCCAAAACTTGAAAACTTCACAACACAAAACTTAAATAGAAAATCTCGTGAGCTCTGTTAGCGAAAGAAAACAAAACACCACTTCAAGGTACTGTAATGAAATCATTATTTATTTATATTGGTGTTAAACCTACTTTATTCCAACTTCTCTATGGTTATAAACTCTATTACTAGCCATAGATTCATCAAAATAAGCAAACAACACACGAAAAACAGAATCTGTCAAAAACAGAACAGTCTGTAGTAATCTGTAGCTAACGCAAACTTCTGGAACCCCAAAAATTCTAAAATAAATTGCTGGACGTGAGGAATTTATATATTAATCATCTTCAGAAAGAATTAACTAAATAGGACTCTCCAATAAAAAATGGCAGCAATTCTCGTGAGCGCTAAAGTTTCTGTTTTTTACAGCAAGATCAAAAAGACTTTCCCCAAGTCTTCCCAACAGTTCTACTTGGCACAAACACTAATTAAACATAAAAAACACAACTAAAACAGAGGCTATATAAATTATTTATTACTAAACAGGAATAAAAATCAAGGAATACAAATAAAATTGGGTTGCCTCCCAACAAGCGCTATCGTTTAACGCCCCTAGATAGGCATAAAAGCAACGATAGATCTAAGTATTGCCATCTTTGGTAGGCAATTCTTCAATAAGACACCTATAACTCTTAGGAGTTTCTTTCTTTTTATTAATTATCAAACTCTTAGGCACGAAATCGAGAAAATCATTTTTAGCAAAAGGTTCCTTAAGGATGAGAAAGTTGGGGCGAACACTTATGGATTTGAGGTCCGCATTTCCCTTACTAGAAGTTTCACCCTTATTTTTAGGAACATACATAAATTTGGCAATCTTAGCATTAGAGGGAGTGTTTTTCACAGAAGAAAAGGAAGACCCTAGGTTGGTAATAATATCCTCAATTTTATCAATTCTAGTGGAATCTTGATCTATCTTTTCATTAACCATAGGTTCCTTTTCTTTAAAAAATTTAAGAGCAACTCCTACCTTAGATCCGTATTGGGTAATTTGGTTATGGATCTTTCTATCCAAATTTTCAATCAATTCTACGGTGGCAACTTTATTTTCAATAATTTCAAGCCGTTGCATCACGTGTTCTAAAGTTAAAATAGTGCCATTAACCAAAAGAGGTGGTGGGCCAAACAAATCTATCATAGCATTATAAGAATCAAAAGTATGGCTACCCAAGAAATTTCCTCCAGTAATGGTGTCAAGAATATATCTATTCCAAGGAGTGATGCCGACATAAAAATTGCGAACAAGAATGGAAGTGGATTGCTTCCTAGTAGATCTATTTTGCGCATTGCAAATTCTGTACCAAGCATCTTTTAGATTTTCTCCCTCCCTTTGTTTAAAATTAAGGAACTCATTCTCGGGAGATAAAGGACTATCCATAATGATGAAGCAAGCAGAAAAGAGGAGAACGGAAAAAGAGGGCGAATAAAACAGCAAGGGTGAAGTGGGGGAGAGGAAAACAAGAGGCAAATGGCAAATAATGTAATGCGAAGGATAAGAGTTGTGATGGGTACTTGGTATGTATTGACTTGGCGTAGATCTCCCCGGCAACGGCGCCAGAAATCCTTCTTGCCACCTCTTGAGCACTGCGTTGGTTTTCCCTTGAAGAGGAAAGGGTGATGCAGCGAAGCAGCGTAAGTATTTCCCTCAGTTTTTGAGAAGCAAGGTATCAATCCATTAGGAGACCACACGCGAGTCACCTCTTACCTACACAAACAAATAAGAACCTAGTAACCAACGCGATAAAGGGGTTGTCAATCCCTTCACGGCCACTTGCAAGAGTGAGATCTAATAGAGATGATAATAATAAGATAAATATTTTTGGTATTTTTATGATATAGATTGAAAGTAAAGATTGCAAATAAAATAGATGGGAAACTTGTATGGTGGAAGATAGACCTGGGGGCCATAGGTTTCACTAGTGTCTTCTCTCAAGATAGCATAAGTATTACGGTGGGTGAACAAATTACTGTCGAGCAATTGATAGAAAAGCGAATAATTATGAGAATATCTAGGCATGATCATGTATATAGGCATCACGTCTGTGACAAGTAGACCGACTCCTGCCCGCATCTACTACTATTACTCCACACATCGACCGCTATCCAGCATGCATCTAGAGTATTAAGTTCATAAGAACAGAGTAACGCCTTAAGCAACATGACATGATGTAGAGGGATAAACTCATGCAATATGATGTAAACCCCATATTTTTATCCTCGATGGCAACAATACAATACGTGTCGGTTCCCTTTCTGTCACCGGGATCAAGCATCGCAAGATTGAACCCAAAGCTAAGCACTTCTCCCATTGCAAGAAAGATCAATCTAGTAGTCCAAACCAAACTGATAATTCGAAGAGACTTGCAAAGATAAACCAATCATACATAAAAGAATTCAGAGGAGATTCAAATATTATTCATAGATAGACTTGATCATAAACCCACAATTCATCGGATCTTGACAAACACACCGCAAAAGAAGATTACATCAAATAGATCTCCAAGAGAATCGAGGAGAACTTTGTATTGAGATCCAAAGAGAGAGAAGAAGCCATCTAGCTACTAGCTATGGACCCGTAGGTCTGAAATAAACTACTCACACATCATCGGAGAGGCCATGGAGTTGATGTAGAGGCCCTCCGTGACCGTTGCCCCCTCCGGTGGAGCTCCAGAAAAGGCCTCAAGATGGGATCTCTTGGGTACAGAAGGTTGCGGCGGTGGAATTAGGTTTTCGTGGTGCTCCTGGATGTTTTCGGGGTACGTGAATATATATAGGAGGAAGAAGTAGGTCGGTGGAGCAACGAGGGGCCCACAAGGGTGGAGGGCGCGCCCAGAGGGGGTAGGTGCGCCCCCTGCCTCGTGGCCTCTTTGATTGTTTCTTGACGTCCACTCCAAGTCTCCTGGATCACGTTTGTTGAGAAAATCACGTTCCCGAAGGTTTCATTCCGTTTGGACTTCTTTTGATATTCCTTTTCTACGAAACACTGAAATAGGCAAAAAAAAATAGCAATTTGGGCTGGGCCTCCGGTTAATAGGTTAGTCCCAAAAATAATATAAAAGTGTAAAATAAAGCCCATTAACATCCAAAACAGATAATATAATAGCATGGAACAATAAATAATTATAGATACGTTGGAGACGTATCATTGCCATGCGCTTATTTATTTGTATGCTCAACCCCTTAGTGCAAAAGAACATCACGTTATATTGCCCCTTATGATAGCAACCTTTATTATGCAGTTTTTTGCTTTTATTCTTTGCTATCACAAGTTTGTACAATGCTCAATTTTCTCTTACACTAAATGATCTAACACTTTTAGAAGCAATTTTTATTGCCTTATTGCACCGATGACAACTTACTTGAAGGATCTTACTCTATCCTTAGGTAGGTATGATGGACTCTTGAAAATAGGATTTGGATTTAAGGGTTTTTGGATGCACAAGTAGTATCTCTACTTAGTGCAGAATTTTTGGCTAGCAAAGGTGGGGGGGGGGGCAAGCACCACATTGTTGAAGGATCTATGACAATATAACTTCTATGTGAATATGAACCAACATAAATCATTATGTTGTCTTCCTTGTCCAACGTCAACAATTTTGGCATATAATATTTTGATGGGGGCTCACAATCACAAAAGATTTCCAGGATAGTGTATTTGTATGTGAATCCTCTCTTCCCTTATTAATTCTTTCATGAGTTGCATCATTGACCAATGCTATGTTTGTCAATCTCTAATAAAATTTTCTACTTATACGTTTCCTTATGTGGTGTCATTACCTACCATAAGATTAGCATATGATCTTTTTCATTTATTTCCTTTCTTTTTATTGGAACATGAAAGTAAAGAAAGCAAAAAACTCAAACTAAACTTTATTATATATCTCGCACACGATTACAAGGATAGATCACTAAGCAAACTCTCAAAAAGAAAGGATCGAAAACTTTTATTCATCTAAAGCAAAAAGATAACTCTGGATCGAACTAAGATAAGTAAAGGCAAAAGATAGTGGAGGTGATACGATACCGGGGCACCTCCCCCAAGCTTGGTGGAAGCCAAGGTGAGTGCCCATACCCGATACTCAATTTTCTTTTGGTGATGAAGAAGGTGGTGGTGGTGATGAGGTAGAGGGTTTGTCCTTCTTCCTCAATTTCCGCTTGAGGATGCAATTTTCCTCCTTCAATTCACCGATCTCCTGCTCAAGCTCCAGTACCTTTTTGCATAAATCTTGCTTATTTTCCTGCAAAAGGCGGAATTGTATAAACTGAACCTTAGGCCTCTTTCCTTTGTTAGAGAGGCTTGACTTATTGAATTCCACATACATGTCCCCAGGTTGAGGCAATGGGGCTTCGTCCTCGTCTGAGCTCATCTCCTCCTTCTCCCTAGGATAATAGTCTTCCTCTTCCTCCGAAGTCCAACCATGATGCTCCACATCCCCATAAGACTTGGGATTTGCGATGAAATCAACAACATAGCTCTCACCCTCAGAGTCTTGGGATGACATATTTTCAGATCTATCAGGAAAACAACAAGAAAAGAAAACAAAAGGTTTCTCCATGATACGGTAGTCAATAGGTTCAGGGGGTATATAAAGATTTGTTTATCTTGGAAAACAAGCAAACGAAAGAAAAACGGAGTCCAAAAGGTACCCGAGGTGGGCACAACCCACCTAGGCGCGCCTGGCTGGTGTCTTGTGCCCACCAGGGTGACCTTCCTAGTTGTTTCTTATTTTCCTAAAAAAATTTATATTCCAAAACTTACAAAAAATATTTTTGCGGATTCTTCGGAGTCCGTTTACTTACCGTATCACATACCTCCTCTTTTTCACGATTCCGGAGTGTTCCGGAAGGTTTCTTTTATGTGTTCTTCCAGTGTCATAGTTTGGGTAATATTGCTTTCAACATTAATGGGCGTACCTGAGATATAGTGTTTTATTCGTTGCCCATTAACAACCTTCGGGTTAGTACCTTCGGCATTATTTATTTTGATAGCTCCAAACCGATAAACCTCCTCGATAACATAGGGTCCTTCCCATTTGGAGAGGGGTTTTCCTGCAAAGAATCTGAAATGAGAGTTGTATAAAAGAACATATTCTCCAACTTTGAACTCACGCTTTTGGATTCTTTTATCATGCCATCTTTTAACTTTTTCTTTAAATAGCTTGGCATTTTCGTAAGTTTGGGTTCTCCATTCATCTAATGAGCTAATATCAAATAACCTCTTTTCACCGGCAAGTTTGAAATCATAGTTGAGTTCTTTGATTGCCCAAAAAGCTTTATGTTCTAACTCAAGAGGCAAATCACTAGCTTTTCCATAAACCATCTTATAAGGAGACATACCCATAGGATTTTTATATGTTGTTCTATAAGCCCAAAGTGCATCATCTAATTTCTTAGACCAATTCTTCCGGGACCTATTGACAGTCTTTTGCAAAATTAATTTTATTTCTCTATTGCTAAGTTCAACTTGACCACTAGACTAAGGATGATAAGGTGATGCAATTCTATGGTTAACATCATACTTGGCAAGCATTTTACGGAAAGCGCCATGAATAAAGTGTGAACCACCATCAGTCATTAAATATCTAGGGACTCCAAACCTTGGGAAAATAACTTCCTTAAGCATTTTAATAGAGGTGTTGTGACCAGCACTACTAGTTGGAATAGCCTCTACCCACTTAGTAACATAACCAACAACAACCAAAATATGTGTATACCCATTAGAGGAAGGAAAAGGGCCCATGTAACCAAAACCCCAAACATCAAATGGTTCAACAAGTGAATAATTCATAGGCATTTCTTGACATACTGATATTTCCTGTTCTTTGACATTCATCACAAGATAAGACGAACTTACAAGCGTCCTTGAAAAGGGTAGGCCAATAAAACCCAGACTGCAATACCTTGTGAGCTGTTCTGTCTCCCACATGATGCCTCTGTAAGCTTCGGAGTGACATTTCCATAGGATTTGTCCTTGCTCATGCTCAGGTACACAACGTCTAATAATACCATCTACTCCTTCTTTATAAAGATGTGGGTCATCCCAAAAGTAATGTCTTAAATCATAGAAGATTTTTTTTCTTTTGTTGGTATGTAAAGCTAGGTGGTAAATATTTAGCAACAATGTAATTAGCATAGTCAGCATACCAAGGAGTGTTATGAGAAACATTTACTGCAGCTAACCGCTCATCAGGAAAACTATCATCAATAGGTAGTGGGTCATCAAGGACATTCTCCAACCTAGACAAGTTATCAGCTACGGGGTTCTCTACTCCTTTTCTATCAGTGATATGTAAATCAAATTCTTGTAGCAAGAGAACCCATCGAATAAGCCTAGATTTAGCATCTTTCTTTTTCATAAGATATTTAATAGCAACATGGTCGGTGTGAACAATTACTTTTGAATCAACAATGTAAGATCTAAATTTATCACAAGCAAACACCACTGCTAGAAATTCTTTTCAGTAGTAGCATAATTTCTTTGAGCACTGTCTAGAGTTTTACTAGCATAACGAATAACATTTAGTTTCTTATCAATCCCTTGTCCTAGAACAGTACCAACAGCATAATCACTAGCATCACACATAATTTCAAAAGGCAAGTTCCAGTCAGGTGGTTGAATAATAGGTGCAGAAATTAAGGCTTTCTTGAGTGTTTCGAAGGCTTCTAAACAACCATCATCAAAAACAAAAGGAACATCCTTTTGCAAAAGATTTGTAAGGGGCCTAGAAATTTTAGAAAAGTCTTTGATAAATCTCCTATAGAAACCAGCATGACCTAAGAAACTACGAATACCTTTGATATCTTTAAGACATGCCATTTTCTCAATTGCATCAACCATAGCTTTGTCTACCTCAATATCTCTTTCAGAAATTTTATGGCTCAAAACAATACCTTCATTAACCATAAACTGGCACTTCTCCCAATTCAAGACAAGATATGTTTGCTCGCATCTCTGCAAAACTCGATCAAGATTGCTTAAACAATCATCAAAAGACTTCCCATAAACAGAAAAGTCATCCATGAAAACTTCAACAATCTTTTCACAAAAGTCAGAGAATATAGCAGTCATACATCTTTGAAAGGTAGCAGGTGCATTGCATAAACCAAAAGGCATACGTCTATAAGCATAAGTTCCAAAAGGACAAGTAAAAGTGGTATTTTCTTGATCAGGTTGAGAAAGAGGTATTTGTGAAAAACCGGAGTATCCATCAAGGAAGCAAATATGTGTGTGCTTAGATAATCTTTCTAGAATTTGATCAATAAAAGGCAGAGGGTAATGATATTTTCTAGTTGCTTTGTTTAATTTTCTAAAATCAATTACCATTCTATAGCCTGTAAAAATTCTTTGTAGAATAAGTTCATTCTTATCATTAGGAACAACAATAATACCTCCTTTCTTAGGGACACAATGAACATGACTTACCCATCTACTATCAGCTATAGGATAGATTATACCTACTTCCAGAAGTTTTAGTATTTCCATTCTCACCACTTCCTTCATCTTCGGAATTAACCGAGGTTGGTGATCAACAACAGGTTTAATTAGCATCAGGTTCCATATTAATCTTGTTCTGACATAGAGTGGGACTAATGCCCTTTATATCATCAAGAGTATATCCAATGGCAGCTTGGTGCTTCCTTAGAACTTTCAATAATCTTTCTTCTTCATGTTCTGAAAGGTTAGCACTAATGATAACATGATATATCTTCTTCTCATCAAGATAAGCATATTTCAAAGTGGCAGGCAATTGTTTTAATTCAAACACAGGATCACCTTTAGGTGGAGGAGGACCTCCTAGAGTTTCAATAGGCAAATTGTGTTTAAGCAGATGACGTTTCTCAAAGAAAATCTTATCTATTTCGTTTCTTTCATGCATATGTAAATCATTTTCATGGTCTAGCAGATATTGTTTTAGAGGATCAGTAGGAGGCATAGCACTAGAAGCAAGACCAATTATTTAATCCTTACTAGGCAATTCTTTTTTATGAGGCTTTCTACTAAACTTGGAAAATTTAAACTGATGAGACTCATCACCAAAGCTAACACCGAAAGTTTGTTTCTTATAATCTATTTTAGCATTAATGGTGTTCAAGAATGGTCTACCAAAGATAATGGGACAAAAATCATCTTGTGGGGAACCAAGAACAAGAAATCAGTAGGGTATTTTATTTCCCCCCACAAGACTTCAACATCTCTAACAATCCCAATTGGTGATATAGTATCTCTATTAGCAAGTTTAATAGTAACATCTATGTCTTCTATCTCTGCGGGTGCTATGTCATTCATAATTTCTTGATTTAAGGTAAAAGGAATAGCACTCACGCTAGCACCTATGTCACATAAACCATGATAACATTGATCGCCTATTTTAACTGAGACAACGGGCATGCCAACAACAGGTCCATGTTTATCCTTTTTATCGGGTTTGACAATTCTAGCAGCTTTTTCACAGAAGTAAATAACATGCCCATCTATATTTCTTCCAGGAGATCCTTAACCATAGCAACACTAGGTTCTACTTTGATTTGTTCATCAGATTTGGGTGTTCTAATATAACTTTTGTTGACCATAGTTGAAACTTTAGCATGTTCCTTGATCCTAATAGGGAAAGGTGGTTTCTCAATATAAGCAGTAGGAACAACTGGATCAGCGTTATAAATAATAGTTTGCTCTTTAGCCGGCACCGGTTCTTTAATTTCTTCTTTAATAGGTGGGTGATATTTACACCACTTCTCCTTAGGGAGATCAACATGAGTAGCAAATGATTCACAAAAGGAGTCTACTATCTCAGAGTCAAGTCCATATTTAGTGCTAAAATTTTGAAAAGCATCGATATTCATAAAAGATTTAACACAATCAAACTTAAGCTTAATACCCGACTCTTTACTTTGTTGAGTTCCCAATCTTCAGAGTTGCGTTTAATTCTTTCCAAAAGATCCCACCGGAATTCAATAGTCTTCTTCATAAAAGAACTAGCACAAGAAGTATCAAGCATGGATTGATCATTATGAGAAAGTCGGGCATAAAAATTCTAGATAATAATTTCTCTTGAGAGATCATGATTGGGGCATGAATGTAACATTGACTTAAGCCTCCCCCAAGCTAGAGCGATACTTTCTCCTTCACGAGGCCAAAAATTATATATGTAATTCCAATCACGATGAACTAGATGCATAGGATAATTTTTTTTGGTGAAACTCCAATTCCAATATCCAATATCATCGCATAGCCTATACCATGCCAATTCTTTTCCCTTCAAAGATAAAGGGAAAACCTTCTTCTTAACTTCATCTCCGGGTAAACCTGCAAGCTTAAACAATCCACAAATTTCTTCCACATATATCAAGTGCGTATCAGGATGTTTGGTTCCATCTCCCGCAAAAGGATTAGCTAGCAGTTGGTCTATCATACCCGAAGGAATTTCATATTCAATATTTTCAGTAGGTGCAGTAGGTTGAGGGGTAACTAATTGTGGTTCCGGTTGAGGTGAAGATACCCCGAACAAACCCCTCAAAGGATTGGTTTCCATAGTAACAAGTGACAATAAATTTCAGCACATAGTAATAATTTTTCCTTACCGATTTCCACTTACTAAGAGCGCTTCACTCCTCGGCAACGATGCCAGAAAATAGCCTTGATGACCCACAAGTATATGGGATCAATTGTAGCCTTT
Source organism: Triticum urartu (assembly GCF_003073215.2). Lineage (NCBI taxonomy): Eukaryota > Viridiplantae > Streptophyta > Magnoliopsida > Poales > Poaceae > Triticum > Triticum urartu. The sequence continues at coordinate 520,570,536 of NC_053024.1, forward strand.
TCTATAAGTAAGAGTGTCGAACCCAACGAGGAGCAGAAGGAAATGACAAGTGGTTTTCAGCAAGGTAATATCTGCAAGCACTGAAATTGTAAGTAACAGAGTAGTTTGATAGCAAGATAATTTGTTACAATCAAGTAATGATAGTAGTAACAAAAGTGCAGCAAGGTAGCCCAATCCTTTTGAGGCAAAGGACAGGCCAAAACGGTCTCTTATAATAAGCAAAGCGTTCTTGAGGGTACACGGGAATTTCATCTAGTCACTTTCATCATGTTGAATCGATTCGTGTTCGCTACTTTTATAATTTGATATGTGGGTGGACCGATGCTTAGGTGTTGTTCTTACTTGAACAAAGCTCCTACTTATGATTAACCCCCTCGCAAGCATCCGCAACTACGAGAAAAGTATTAAGAATAAATTCTAACCATAGAATTAAACTTTTGGATCCAATTGGTGCCTTAAGGAATTCGCATAAACTAGGGTTTAATCTTCTGACACTCTCGCAACCCATAATCTAATAACTACTCCACAATGTATTACCTTAGGCCCAAATATGATGGAGTGTCATGTAGTCGACGTTCACATGACACCACTAAGGGAATCACAACATACATACTATCAAAATATCGAACACATATCAAGTTCACATGATTACTTGCAACATGATTTCTCCCGTGACCTCAAGAACAAAAGTAACTACTCAAATGATAATCATGCTCAAGATCAGAGGGGTATTAAATAGCATATTGGATCTGAACATATAATCTTCCACCAAATAAACCATATAGTAATCAACTATAAGATGTAATCAACACTATGTTGGAAATATGCCCTAGAGGCAATAATAAATTGGTTATTATTATATATTTCCTTGTTCATGATAATCGTTTATTATCCATGCTATAATTGTATTGATAGGAAACTCAGATACATGTGTGGATACATAGACAACACCATGTCCCTAGTGAGTCTCTAGTTGACTAGCTCGTTGATCAATAGATGGTTATGGTTTCCTGACCATGGACATTGGATGTCGTTGATAACGGGATCACATCATTAGGAGAATGATGTGATGGACAAGACCCAATCCTAAGCATAGCACTAGATCGTGTAGTTCGTATGCTAAAGCTTTTCTAATGTCAAGTATCATTTCTTTAGACCATGAGATTGTGCAACTCCCGGATACCGTAGGAGTGCTTTGGGTGTATCAAACGTCACAACGTAACTGGGTGACTATAAAGGTGCACTACAGGTATCTCCGAAAGTGTCTGTTGGGTTGGCACGAATCGAGACTGGGATTTGTCACTCCGTGTAAGCGGAGAGGTATCTCTGGGCCCACTCGGTAGGACATCATCATATGCGCAATGTGACCAAGGAGTTGATCACGGGATGATGTGTTACGGAACGAGTAAAGAGACTTGCCGGTAACGAGATTGAACAAGGTATAGGGATACCGACGATCAAATCTCGGGCAAGTACAATACCGCTAGACAAAGGGAATTGTATACGGGATTGATTAAGTCCTTGACATCGTGGTTCATCCGATGAGATCATCGTGGAACATGTGGGAGCCAACATGGGTATCCAGATCCCGCTGTTGGTTATTGACCGGAGAACGTCTCGGTCATGTCTGCATGTCTCCCGAACCCGTAGGGTCTACACACTTAAGGTTCGATGACGCTAGGGTTATAAAGGAAGCTTGTATGTGGTTACCGAATGTTGTTCGGAGTCCCGGATGAGATCCCGGACGTCACGAGGAGTTCCGGAATGGTCCGGAGGTAAAGATTTATATATAGGAAGACCTATTTCGGCCATCGGGACAAGTTTCGGGGTCATCGGTATTGTACCGGGACCACCGGAAGGGTCCCGGGGGCCCACCGGGTGGGGCCACCTATCCCGGAGGGTCCCATGGGCTGAAGTGGGAAGGGATCCAGCCCAAAGTGGGCTGGGGCGCCACTTCCCTTATGGCCCATGCGCCTAGGGTGAAAGGGGAACCCTAAGGAAGAGTCCCAAGGAGGGAAGGCACCTCCTAGGTGCCTTGGGGGGGAGGGAAACCTCCCCTGGCCGCCGCCCCCTAGGAGATTGGATCTCCTAGGGCTGGCGCACCCCCCCTTGGGCTCCCTATATATAGTGAGGGTAGGAGGGCCTCTTGAGACACCCCTTATGCCTTTGGTGCAGCCCCTACCTCTCTCCTAAGTCCTTCTCCTCTCCCGTGGTGCTTGGCGAAGCCCTGCAGGATTGCCACGCTCCTCCACCACCACCACGCCGTTGTGCTGCTGCTGGATGGAGTCTTCCTCAACCTCTCCCTCTCTCCTTGCTGGATCAAGGCGTGGGAGACGTCGCCGGGCTGTACGTGTGTTGAACGCGGAGGTGCCGTCCGTTCGGCACTAGGATCTCCGGTGATTTGGATCACGACGAGTACGACTCCATCAACCCCGTTCACTTGAACGCTTCCGCTTAGCGATCTACAAGGGTATGTAGATGCACTCTTCTTCCCCTCGTTGCTGGTCTCTCCATAGATAGATCTTGGTGATACGTAGGAAAATTTTGAATTTCTGCTACGTTCCCCAACACACTACTAGTCACCCACAAGCACCAATCTATAGTTCCGGTACAAAGATTGAACACAAGAGATGAACCAGGGTTTGAGAGGAGATGGTGTTGTTGAAGATGTTGATGGACATTGCCCTCCCCAAGATGGGAGAGTTATCGGTGATGATGATGATGATGATGATGATTTCCCCATCCGGGAGGGAAGTTCCCCTGGCGGAATCGCTCCGCCCGAGGGTAAAAGTGCTCCTGCAAAAGTTTCACCTCGAGACGGCGACGCTGTGTCCCAAAAGTCTTCTCCTATTTTTTTTCTAGGTCAAAATGACTTATATACCGGAAGATGGGCACCAGACGTGGGCTAGGGTGAGCACAACCCACCAAGGCGCGCTTGGGGGCCAGGCGCGCCCTGGTGTCTTGTGCTCACCGGGTGGCCCCCCTCCGGTGGTTATTTGCTCCAGTATTTCTTATTTATTCCATAAAAATCCTCGTGAATTTTTAGTCCATTTGGAGTTGTGCACAATAGGTAGCCTGACGTAGCTCTTTCAGGTCCAGATTTCCAGCTGCCGAAATTCTCCCTCTTTTGTGTGTACCTTGCAAATTATGAGAGAAAAGAATTAGAATTACTCCAAAAGGCATTATTATGCATAAAACATTATGAATAACAGTAGGTAAAACATGATGCAAAATGGACGTATCAGTGAGCTGCGTTGGGATTTTCTCCGAATAGGAGAGGAGATGCAGTACAATAGAGATAAGTATTTCCCTTAGTGAGAACCAAGGTTTATCAAACCAAAAGGAGGATCACGCAAAGCCTCGTGAACAACACCTGCACACACAAAAGCATATACTTGCACCCAACGCGAACAAGAGGGTTGTCAATCCCTTGGCGGTTACTTGCAAGGATTAAATCTTGTAGTGGTAGATAGATAAATTGCAAAAATAAAATAAAAAATTGCATCAAGGTATTTGGTTTTTTATATATGATAAAGGTAGACCCTGGGGCCATAGTTTTCACTAGAGGCTACTCTCTCGAACACATATCATATGGTGGGTGAACAAATTACTGTTGAGCAATTGGTAGAAAAGGGCATAGTTATGACGATATTTAAGGCAATGATCATGTATATAGGCATCACACCCGAGACAAGTACACCGACTCCTGCCTGCATCTACTAATATTACTCCACCAGTCGACCGCTATCCGGCATGCACCTTTGGTATTAAGTTCATAAAAACGGAGTAACACCTTAAGCAAGATGACATGATGTAGACAAACCAAACTCAATCAATATGAATAAACCCCATCGTTTTACACATAATGGAAACAATACAAATACGTGTCTTATCCCCTTCTTCACTGGGATACAGAGCACCGCAAGATTGAACCCATTATAAAGCAGCTCTCCCATTGAAGATAAATCAATCTAGTTGGCCAAACCAAACGGATAGATCAGAGAGAAATACAAGGCTATAACAATAATGCATAATAAAGTTCAGAGAAGACTCAATTACTTCTCATGAATATTCAGATCATAAACCCACAATTCAGCGGATCCCAACAAACACACCGCAATAGAAGATTACATCGGATAGAACTCCAAGAACATCGAGGAGAACATGGTATTGAAGATCAAAGAGAGAGAAAAAGCCATCTAACTAATAGCTATGGACCCATAGGTCCGTGGTAAACTACTCACACATCATCGGAAGGTAGCAAGGATGACGTATAAGCCCTTCATGATCGGTTCCCCCTCCGGCAGAGTACCGGAAAAGGCCTCTATGTGGGATCGCGGATGAATAGAAGCTTGAAGCGTCGAGAAAAGTGTTCCGGGTGGCTCTCTGTTGATTTGGGAATATTTTTGAATTTATAGAGGTGAAATTAGGTCAATACATGCTTTGAGGGACCCATAAGCTCAAGGGACGCCCCCTGGGGCGCGCCCTACGAGCTTGTCGGTCCCTCGTAACTCTTACGGCGTCCTCCTGGACCTTCTAGGGTCCCTTCTGGTCTGGAAAAAAATAATCCAAATGTTTTTTTTCAGTTTGGACTCCGTTTGATATTGATTTTCTAAAAAGCAAAAAATAGAAACTGGCACTGGGTTAATATGTTAGTCCGAAAAAATGATATAAAATAGCATATAGTTTCATATAAAACATCCAAGATTGATACTATAATAACATTGAACAATAATAATTATAGATACATTGAAGACGTATCACCCTCCCACTTAGCGGTGGTCAAAAAACACACGGAGCGGAGAATGCTAAGAGCCAACATAAACATGCTCTCCGGACTCTGTCGTCTCCCTTTGTGAGGCATTGTCTACAACGCGGTTGCCCTCCTCTTGGGAGGCCCCTGAGTACGACAGTGATCGCAACCTCACCCATGATCCATGCTTGGCCATTGTTGATGAAGATGTGAAGAGAACAGAAGCCTTAGCCCGCTACATGGCATGCCAGATGTGGACGATGGACTGCCGATATCTGGGATCATTGGAATCCCCTTTTTCCACTCAACTAGGGGCTAAAACACCCTAGAAATCTTTGAGCGAATATACAAGTTTTTTTACACAGGTTTAGGCCACCGTGATGGTGTAATACCCTACATCCTGGTTTAGTCCTTCATCTATTTATGAATCACATATTACAAGATGAACTCTCTCTCTCTCACTATTTTTCTCTAGTTTTGGAAAGCTAGTATCCTTTCCCTAACTACTCTCCTGCTAGCTAGTATTCTTTCAGGCTGCAAATCCTTTGCACGGCCTCGGTCCTCCCCTTATATAGGACTCGGGGGCACCTCAATGGTCTATCGTAAAACATGGTACACACAATCTGAGTGACCGATCCTACATGGCCCACGCGGGCTTGTCAGAAAATAAGGCGGCGAGTGCAAGCGAGGTTTGACGAATCCCTAACAGAGTTGAGAAGACATGCCATGTCCAACGCGTCAATAGTCAAAAGGGTGTCCTAAACTTGTTAAATTCCTGAAGTGCGGCAGGCCATATCATTTCGATTTGGGATGAATCGGCTTATAGTTCAGAACCACAACAGTCTATAAACCGTAGGTTATCACTGGCGTGTAGGCATTGCCATTAATGTGCCTGACGGCCTCGAGTCTCACGGAGACCCCAGAGAAAAAAAAATTAGGCCAACTTTTCCCCTTGCACCGTTTATAAAAACCCTCTCAAAGAGATTTCTCGGGAAAAGTCGGGGAAGGACCCGACCACCACTTAGGCTTTCAGTGGTCGCCGTCGCCTTGGTGCTTGGGGAGTCTAGAGCATGGAAATCTTCGACTCCTAGGCTTTGAAAGATCCAACCATGCCCATCATTAGCAGATCCAGGGAACCCCTTATTCCGTAATGCTGACAAATCTTGTGAATTTATGTGTCATTTGAGAGAGGCAATTGGTTTGCCTTTGATGCGGTGACTTTCGTGTCTTTCTTCAATTTGTCCTATAGTGTGACCTAGTTTCTCCAATATTCCTGACTGACGTGGAAGGACTGCAGTGCTATATGGGGTGATGCTGCCCTAACCGATGGTCCTTCAGCAATCACTGGATCTCGTTCATATAGACGAGTGAGTACTGTGGTTTTAAAGGCCTAGTATGACGAGGGTATGTGTGGGGTCCATTTTACTTATTATCGATTTAATATAGTTCCAAGTTCGGGTGGGTGACGTAACATCGATCGAAGAAAATGAGTAGTACGGTTTTCGACAGATTTTTATTTTCTAGTCATTTTATATCTTGATGTTTTTGTTTTGTATTGGGTACTATTTTCTTGGGTAATTATCACATATAAAATGCTTTTTGGGGCAGTTTTTCTAAAAAAAAGAAGAAGAAGAATGGTGAGTACGTTTTGTGATTTCTGCATTTTCATGCGAGGCGAAAAGGAGGAGAAGAGAGAAAACATCGTCCTCCTCTGGCGCAAGCAAAGCTACCGGTACCAGCCGACGGAGGAAGTTGCAAGCATAACCCCCGCGCAGGAAGTCGTCGTCACGAGGTGCTGGATTTTGACCTGCTACCGAAATCCCGCAGGCTAGCTGCAAACCCTCCTTCGCCGCCGCCGCCGATGAGATCCGCGCCGCCCAGATCCAAGCCTTTCTAGAGCCTTACGCCACCTCCAGCACCGTCCATGGGGGACTGCGCCGTGGAGAACGGCCACGCCCACCCGAAGGAAGAGGACGCACCGGAAGTGCCCGTCGAGCCCGCGGAGGGCGCCGCGGAGCCGCAGGTGGTGGCTGGCGGGCAGAAGAAGCAGGGAGGGATACGCAGGGAGCCGTCGTTCTCGCGGTGGTGCAAGGACCCCTCCGCGGCGCCCAATGCCCCCGCCGGCGCCGCTTCGCCGGCCTCTGCGCCGAGCGACGATGATTCGGAGGAGTTCGAGCTGCCGCTTCTGCCGCCCGCCGCCGCCGCCCACCGCTCGCCGATGGATATCGAGGCAGGAGCGGCGGCGGGATCTGACAGCGTCCCAGTCTCGCCGTGGCTGATCGCCAAGATTATATTTCTGATAGCGAGTTGGTACACGCTGAGCACCTGCTTGACGCTGTGAGTAACGCGTTTTTCTCGTTATTTGTGCGCGGATGCTCAGAGGAGCTATTGCCGGGCACGCGTTTGATGCTGGTGTTCTCTGTGCGCCCTTGTGCCTGTGGCCAGGTATAACAAGGAGATGCTTGGGAAGCGCATGTGGAAGTTCCCTGCCCCGTTCCTGATGAACACGGTGCATTTCACCATGCAGGCTGTTGCGTCGAGGGTGATCGTGTGGTTCCAGCAACGGGGCATGGAGGCAGAGCGTTATACAATGTCATGGAAAGATTACTTTCAGCGAGGTAGCTACTGTGTTATTTCAAACTTATGTTGCCCGATGCTTACACAGTAGTTTGTTCCTTACATTCTGTCACAACAAGTGCCCTGGAAATTTCATGGCTTGGTGCGTATAATTTGCAATAGCAACTTTGTGCATTCTGCACTTCTGTGGGACATACATATAGAGTACTAGTGTTAAAAGAAGGGTATGTTTCAGTTCGAGCTCAGGTGTAAAGCACTGAACATGGATGCTGGTCGGTTATTTTCATGGGTGGGGGCAGAAACCTCCATTGGCCAATTAACAGAACATGACTCACTAAATTAGATTATCATAAGTTATCAAGTTAAGGTTAAAGATAGAAGTAAACTTTAACTGGTGCGCTGCATGTGAATCCAAGCTGCTATAGAGCCACATGGGCTCAAAATAGAGTTTAGCCCTACACCTCTGGCTGGATGAATCACCGTACTTTATTAACTTACAATTAAGTTGGGCCATGACCTACTGGATATTATTGTTTCATTCGATGAATCCATTTAATCAACGAGGGCTAGGACTTAGCATGGACTTATATATTTTTATTCTTGTCGGAGTAAACGACCACGGGTAGCCTAGCCGGCTCCCCCTGGCCCTTCTGAAAAAATTACGAGCCGATCCGGCCCTCAAGAATCCAAGACGTGGGGCCGCCTTTCCCTTGCCGGCTGTCTCCCAGGCCGACTATCGGAAGGCGGCCCGGCTTTAGCCCTCAAGAAGAAAGCCGCGGGAGGGCCGGCTCCAAGAAGCCGGCCGCGAGGAACCGGCTCACACAAAGCGGTCAAGATCGTACCCTCGAAGTCTGCATCCACATAACGGCGATGTGGCGGGGCGTGGCTACAGTAAAGCCTGCCACCCCCGAATCCCGGAGCATGCCTGGCACAGTGCGCCGTACGGGGTGGCCATGACCCGTCCGGCGCAGCACTGTTACCATGTTGACCCTGATGCCACCCACAACGGGCTGTCAGCGCGGCCCACGGGCGGTGGGCCCCTTCCGGCAGAGAGACACCCGAAGGCGGCCAGGCCTTCCCCAGTCGGCCCAAGACAGGGCCGGCTCCCCACAGCCGGCTTGCTTCCTCCCTCGAAGGAGACGCCCCATTAAAGAGACAAGACGAGGTGAGGCTACAGCGATCGCCCGCCAGGCGGCGGCACTGTAGCCACGCTTACCTCGGCGAAGCCCTCGTCACCAGGTTTGAGGCAACAGTAACCAGCCACCGACAAGGCCCTTGACAGTGGGCCTGCCTGTCGACCAAGGAGCCGCCAGCCGGCGGGCCCCAGCAGCCGGCGCAGAAGCCGGAGAGCGTAGACACAGACGGTTAGGGCCCACGCCCAGCCGGATTACCATTGTACCCCCGGGGGGTAGGCCTATATAAACCCCCCGGGGCACCCATGCAAAAGGGGGATCTAAGCTAGTTTGAGACACCACATAGAGAGGAGAGGAGAGCTAGCCGTGCCCTTCTTCTTCTTCTCGCCAAACAGCTCAAGGAGCATCTTGTAGCCACTCGTTCATCTAGTGATCATGCGGAGACCCCGCAGAGCAGCAGTAGGGGTGTTATCTTCACGGAGAGCCCTGAAGCTGGGTAAGATTCGCCGGCGTGCATGTCTTCGCCTCATCCCGCTTCCAGGCACCGGCGACGTCTTACCGGCTCCCACAATGATAAGCCACCCGTTGGCATATGTCGCACCTACCACCCGACAATTCTACTTCAAAATATGTAGAGATTTTTTGTCCGTTCTTATTGTGTTTATCATCTTTAAAGATATAGTAACAATTTGAATATTTCTTCTGCAGTTGTTCCAACAGCTTTGGCTACTGCTCTTGATATAAATTTGACCAACATTTCGTTTGTTTTCATTACTGTGACATTCGCTACAATGGTACATTTCATTCCATGTGAGTTATTATTTCCTGCTCTTCTCACTTAATATTTGGACTTCTAATTTATGGCTTTCAATTATTGTGCAGTGTAAATCTGGGGCTCCAATTTTCATTCTTCTCTTTGCTTTTTTATTCAGGTAAGCTCAGTTGCTGGTTCGTTTTCAGCAGTGCATGCCCTTTTTGTCTTCTAGTTTAGCAACTTCTTGTGTTCATTGGTATGGAATATCAGTTACAGAACCTTGTCCTGAAAAAGTTGAGCTTCATTCTGCTGTTCTCTAATGGTTTTCATCTCCTATGGGTGGGGTGGGGTGGGATGAAGAGGGTTAACCTGTACTATTAGGTTATGTGAAACATTTGTCCTAGGCCAACTGAATACTTTTGAACTAGCTTGCAGACTTTACAAAGTTGGTTCCATATACACATCATTTTGAGAAATGGGATGCAAATGTTAGAACTGCAAGAACTAAAATTAAGCAGTATCTCCTGACAAAGAAAAAACATTGAGCAGTTTCTTGCATAGCCATCATTTCTTATAGTACTGCTTCTTGACATTCACTTAGGCCAACTCCACCGTGCGACCCCAAACGGACGTCCGGATTGGCTGGATTTTGTCCCTTGGGGGCGCCGATGGGTTCGCCCGTGTCCGGCTTTGTCCGATGGGTCGTGCGTGCGCCCACCGCGCGGCCACACCCCAAATCGTGTCCGGGGTGGACGTGAATAATTTTAAAAAAAAACTAGAATGAAATAACTAAAAAAGTAAATAAACACATTTAAAAAAAACATAAAACATATATAGGGGTCGGCCACAAAACGGCCCAGTTTCCACGGCCACTTAAAAGGCCCCGTTTCATAATTAACATATAAAAACAAAATAAAAAAGGCCTCCCGCGCGCTCCTGCCGCGCCCGTCGGTGCCGTGGCCGTCGCCGTCTTCACTGGCCGCCGGTGTCGTCGTCGTCGCTGACGAGGTCGACGTAGGCCGGCGGCGTCCACAGGTGGGCCAGCGGTGCGTGGTAGACGGGGGCGGGCTGGACGGACGGAGGTGCCTGCACCACCTCCTCCCGTGGCGACGCCTCCCGCTCCGGTGACCGCGGCGGAGTGGAGCACCAGTTCACGCCCACGCCGGCGGCCATCTCCGGAGCAGTGCAAGACCAGCCCCACCCCTGGCCCAGCAGCTGCTGGAACGCGGCCACTGGCTCCTCGGGGATGGCTACCTCGCCGGCAGCGGAGCGGGCCGTCATCTCCTCCAGGCCCTCCCATTGCCGCTCATCGTGCGTGTACATGGAGTCCTCCATGACACGCGCCATGAGACGGGCCTCCTCCTCGTCCGTCATGCGAGGAGGTGGTGGTGGCAATGGAGACGGCGAAGGCGGCGGCGTAGGCGTGACGCCGCGCACCCGCCTACGCCCGCGCTCCTGGGGAGCAGGCGCTGCGTGCTCCTGTCGTGGCCGCCGCGACCCCGTCGAGGTGCCGGCGAAGAAGGACGCGCGCCTGGTGTCGTGCTCGTCACGAAACCAGGTGTCCCAGAGCCTGGAGTCGGGGGCGTACCTGGGGTCTTAGAAGAGGTCGTCGGGGAGGAGGCGGCGGCGGCGCTCGATCTCCTTCTCGCGCGCACGGCCGCTCGTTGGGATCGGGACCCGGTCGGCGGAGAGATGCCAGTTATTGGGGAGATGGACGTCGCTCCAGGGGAGCGGCGTCCTCGTCTACCAATAACGGCGGCACACCGACGAGCGGACGTAATGCCGGTCGCGGTCGCCGGCGGACGTGGGTGCGATGGAGAAGGCGGGCGGCGCGGGGGCCCGGCGTGGTGGCGATGGCGAGCCGCGGCGGCGTCCCGACGAGGAACCAGCCTCGCGGTCGTGCTTGCCTTTGCGGCCGGACTTCCAGAGGCCCATTGCTGCGGGCGGCTGGCCGGTGAGGTGTTGGCTAGGGTTTGGGACTAGGGCTGTCGGGTTTCGAGGAGGCCGCGGGGTGGCGTGGGGCAGTGTGGACGACGACCCGTCCACGCTTCCCACTTAAAGAAGGACGGCGACCGTTCGACGTGCGGATGACAGGTGGGGCCGACCGCTCGTGTGCATTGATGTGGGCGGGTGGGAGGTAGGTGGCCGCCTGCCACGCGGCCCCGACGCGGACGAGGCGCGCGTCCGTTTGGTGTCCGTCGCGACCCAAACCCGGCGCAAGTTTGCGCTCGAAATGGGTAGGCCCGGACACAAAACGGACAAGATGGGTCCGGGCCGTCGCGCGCTGGGCCGCCTCCTTTGTCCGTTTTACCCCAAACGGACGGGGCCGGACAGGATAGGGTCGCGCGGTGGAGTTGGCCTTAGCCTTTTCATGTTCCTATGCAAATAATTTTGTGCCCTCTTGTAACTTGTCTTTCTGACAACACTGCACCTATTTCTGTTTAATTATCGGTTTATGGGCTTTTGTTATGCTCTATATCATTCCCTTTTTTTCCTTACGCCTGCTCATGGTGGTCAGGTTCCACTATTGCTAAAAAATAACAGAGCAGCAGAGTACGGTAGTTCAGATATAAAGGTAGCCAACAGGACTAGGAGAAGTATGAAATACAAAGGAAGAAAATTACTGCTCGAAAAACACATAGACCCCAGCAACAGCAGCAAAACAAAAACCGAGACTACGCTGATGCAAATATATCGCAGCTAACTAAAACAGAAGGCTCCTAGCACCAGAACCACAAAATGAACGTCAACAACCATTGTATTCTGCGTCTCCATATCATTTTCATGTTATTAATCGAAGGTTTCCCTTTTTTCCCTGAAGGCTAGAGAAGCCGAGCTTTAACATTCTTGGAATCATGCTGATTGTTTCTGTTGGAGTTCTACTGACAGGTAAAGTCATAAGTGTACATCAACAGCTTATATTACTTTTTCCAAAGTGACATGCTTCTGTGCTTTCCTGGAGAGAGCTCAGAAAAAGACCTCCTAGCTACTCCCTCCGCCACAAATTACATCCGTATCTAGACAAATCTAAGACGAGTAATTCAGGGCGGAGGTAATAGCTTTTTACTTGATTAGATTTTTGGCACTGTAATTTGTGGGCTTAATTTTGAATCCTGACTCTATTTTCTTAAATTTCTCTTATGTGGATTCATCATCTTAACTGTGGACTGTGGTAATAATGTTCCTCTTGCAGTTGCTAAAGAGACACAATTTAATCTTTGGGGATTTATATTTATTATGCTTGCTGCTGTCATGTCTGGTTTCCGCTGGTGCATGACACAGATTCTCCTCCAGGTTTGTCAGTGTAATGTAGTACTTCCATTTTTTTGTTCTGAACATGGTAATATGCCTTATTAATCCTATGTTCTACTTCCCTTTCATTCCTGTCCTGACTGAACTTTTCTTTTACCCTTATGCGTCCCTTAAATCTGCTGAAGAAAGAGGAATATGGTATGCGTTCTATCTTAGCTTCTTGTCCAGTGAGAGGAAATTATAAATACTGTTCGTTGTCGTCTTAGCATCTCATTCTTGAAAACTGAAAAGCAGCGAGATTAGCTTTATTAATTTCAGGCACATGTATGACTTATGTATTTTCAATGGACACCTGTTTTTGTTTAAATCTGAGTTAGTGCATCAGTATGAGCTGTAGCGGCTATGTGCATTGTCTTCTCTTAAAAAATATCAAAATGATAATATCGAACGTGATTTGTTCAATAAATATGTAATGCAGCATCCTTTACAGCATCATTTTTATTGTGTTATGCAGGATTAAAGAACCCCTTCACCTTAATGAGTTATGTTACCCCGGTGATGGCAATAACAACTGCAATTATTTCCATTGCCATGGATCCATGGCATGAAGTCAGAGCAAGTCACTTCTTTGATAGTCCAGATCACATATTAAGAAGCATCTTATTGATGCTTCTAGGTGGTGCTTTGGCATTCTTCATGGTATGGATCAGTACTCCTTCCTGGGAAGTACAGCATTTATGCCAGAGCATTTTACTTACCAATCATTACATTTGTCATGCAAAAAGTCATTTTCTTTTTTGCTGGAACCAGTCAATACACTGTTGGTTCTTACTATTTCATTTTTTCATGCACCGAGAGTCTGAGAATACTTGTAATAACCAATAAATCCTTTTTGCAGTCATCTATTGTTGGTTTGTTGTTAAGACATGCTTGCCAAGTATTCTTGTTGGTATTCACAAAAAAAAAGTATTCTTGTTAGCATCTTTTTATCTGGTTTATAATCACTTGATTTGTTCTTTGAAGGTTTTGACAGAATATGTTCTGGTTTCTGTAACAAGTGCTGTAACAGTGACCATAGCTGGGATTGTCAAGGAAGCTGTCACAATTTTGGTATTGATTCCCACTCTATAGTTACTTTCAAAGTTTCATTGAATTTATCTTTGTTCATGCATATAAGTGTGATTTGTGATGACAAACAATCCGACAGGTTGCTGTGCTTTTCTTCAATGATCCATTTACCTGGTTAAAGGGATTTGGACTGGCAACAATTATATTTGGTGTCAGCCTTTTCAATCTGTACAAGTGAGTTGTTCATATATTTGTTGTTCCAAGCTACTAACTTATTACCAGTCCATATTTTACGACTCACAGAATCAACTTCAAATTTCTTACTATGTTGATAAGTTCAGACTTCCATGCCAACTTTTTTGGGGACTAAATTGTTCAAGAGGAGTCAAACTTAATTTGCTCACGTCCACAAATATATTTTTTCCTATTTGCAAGTCAATGAACTTTTTTTTTGCGGGAGGCAAGTCAATGAACTTGCTATGTCATGCCACCTTGTACAGAGAGAAATGCAATAAGACTAACTATAAAAAGAGCCATTAGTAAACACTGATCATAATTTGACTACAAAAGCGTAAAGTGGAAATATTAGAGTAGGTTAATTTCTGATGTGTTAGTATGGTTATTCTGACTATTATCTTGTGATATATGAAGGTATCATAGGTTCAAGAAAGACCGCCACAGTAAACATGTTGACCCAAATTCCCATTCCTCCAATGATGCCTCAAAATATGTTATCATTGATGATGATATTGAAGATCAGGATGATACAGGCTGACCCAAGTATGAAAGGTGGATAATCGAATAAATAGTTTACATTGTTTGCTATCAGTTTGACATCTGCATTCATTGCATTTTCTCCTTTCCAGAGAGCAGACCATTTTATGGGCTGGCGTATTCGGCTCAGGACACTGCTACCGACTTACCATTGCTTGGTTTCAGAGGCACCAGTGCTTACTTGTGTTCTTCCACGGCTTTGTGGAGTTATGCTGCATGTGCATGAGCATGATGGTGGTCATGCCATAAATCATATCGCTGATTGAGAAGAGGCACACTGATACAAGTAGCAGAAGAAAGATTTTGTTACTCGGAAACAAAAATGGTGCATACCAAGAGCTGTGCAGAAATTGTATATCATATATTATAAAAATACTAGCAAACATGCCCGTGCGTTGCAACGGGAGAAAAATATTCACCCCTCGTACACACACTTGACGACACAGCAAATTCCTTGAAATCTTTCATGATGCCACACAACAACAACATGCTAAGTGGTGTTGTGAAAAAACATAAATGTGTGATGATTTTTGAAGTGTACTCAAGGTGTTTAGAATTCATTATACAACACAAATATCTACCTAGTTGCCGGTATATGTTTATGCATTTGATGTTGTTTCTCGGTGATGCCCAAAAAATATTGCATTAGAATGAAAATAGCAAAGTACATTTTAGTATTCCATGATAGCATGTGCATAAGAGCATTATCTTTGTCATATATGTGTTTGCATATATAAAAATATATGTGCATTTGCAACCATAATTCAATTCAAGACTTAATTTGGTTGCAAACATATTGGATTGCTCCACAAAAAACAACCAATCTATAAGGGCATATGTAATAGGCATTTCTAAAATATCTCATCATATAAAGAACGTATTATTTAAGTTTGCACCCTGAACATATTTCTAAAAATTAATGATATTTATAAAAATTAATGATAAAGGAATATTTGGAATCTACACATTTTTCTGATGAATTATCATATATGACATGTTAGATTTGGAGTTAGGGTTTGAAAGATATGAAAATTTCAAAAAGTATTTGATCTTTTGGAAAAAAGGGAAGGGGTGGGGATCGAACACACAACCTCCAGCGTGGTAGGTGAAGGCACCAACCAGTGCAGACGAAACAAAATAAAACAAACCAAACATTTTTCTCACTTATCGGTGGCATTGGTGGGTAATAATTTACAACTTTAGAGGCAGTTTTAATGACGGACGACCAGAAGCACTATTTGCTTTATTATTAGGGGAAGATAAGAATGTTTGCGGTCCGTTAGAAATACAGCTGCTGTGCTTTTTACTGGGAGTGTGAAGAGCTCAATTTTGGTGCAACTTGTGAGCCCCACATATATTAGCATTACAAAATATACATTACTTGCCGAGAATGAAAGGAATTAGATTGGTGGTATGTGTTGTATACGATTGTGCACCTTAATGTTTTTAGCTCATTGAGTACACGAGAAAGTGTAAATCTTAGACGCCAAGTTAGAAGATTTCTCTCACAAAATTGAGATCTTGTTCACTCTTAAATCGCTCTTATCCTCCTTTATGTCGGCCATTTTAATTCCTTTGTCAGCATATTAGAGCTTGGCTAATGAGTGATCCTCTGTGGTCTGGATGTTCTCCCCACTGCTATAGCAACTTAGAGGCCAGATCTAAAATCTGCAATCAGCTTTTAATATAGTTTGGTTGCTCGCAGCCCCATGTAGGTTCTGGGGGTGCAAATTTGGCATTTTTGGTTAGCTAGGCTGCATTATGAAAGTGGTCCGCACAAATCCTAAAGCACTAGCCAGAGAGAATAATGTCCGAATTGGTAACACGACGACTGAGCTCGTACGAGGGAAGGGATGGCGTGAGCTCATGCTCGTGGCCGAAAAAACGTTGGGGATAATTTCATCACCTCCTGCCGATTGCCTTATTCGTCTTCTTCTCCGAGTTGCTCCCTACCTTCTCCCCACTCTTTCGATGGTTGTAAGTAACATCACACTCTACTTGTTGTAGCCTAGATCTGTGAGCATGTGGTAGATTAGAACAGGTAGTATGGTAGGTTATGCAAGTATTGTGTCATGGTGTCATGGGAGGATGTGGTAGATCAGATGTTAGTGGTGCCATTTTTGTAGTATGGTAGTTTTTGTTTGTTGGCGGCGATGATGTCCATGGTGTTTGTGGTAGATGTGGCAATGTGTTGAGCTTCATGATCACTCCATGCTAGCATGGTAGATGTGGTAGTGTCTTCAGCTTCATGACCAGTCCATGTGGAATATGCTAGATGCATTGTTCTTGTTCAGTTAGTCCTGATGCTAACCATTGTAGACAATGACCGGTGAAGACTTTAGTTAGGCCCTTGTTTTGTTGGACACCCAATTATTTACCTCCTATGTTTAGGACTCCTAGCCAGTCATTGACTCCGCATGCACATGGTCCTCTTGTGTTCTCTTTAGTTGTGGCGATGCCTGCGGTAGCTACTAAGGTAGACATTAAGGATGACAAGGCACATATGAGGGAGTCAATGAAGGAGGATACAATGAAATGGGTTTCTTTTATGTCCCTTCGTCCTCGACAAGATGTACGATATCATCACCAACGGGGTGAGGACTGACAACGACTTCAAGGAGATGCACCTAAACGTTGTTGTGAAGACGGTTTTTAGAGCTCTGTAGCACGAAGGTGATCTCAACACAGGTATGCAACCATCTTAGGAAGTGGAGAGCGAGATGGATCCAGGTGTGAAACCTTAGCGATGCAGAATGGTATCAGGACACGTTGACCATTTTCTTGGATGCTTGCTACTCACGATAGAGTCGTTGGATTCTTCGAAGAGGAAGGGTGATGTAGCACAGCAAGAGGAAGTATTTTCCTCAGTTAAGAACCAAGGTTTATCAAACCAGTAGGAGGCAACACACGAACAATTTTAGAAGCACCTGCACACAAACAAAACAATTGCTTGCACCCAACAAAGGCAAGGGGGTCATCACTCCCCTTGTTCTTGGATTAAAAGCAGATGGTGATATGCAAAGCGGTAGAATGTAAGGAACAAATAAAAAGAGCAATTATGGAGAATTTTGGATTGATGGAAAATAGACCCGGGACCATAGGTTCACTAGTGGCATCTCTCTCGAAAGCATGGCAATAGTGGGTAAACAAATTACTGTTGGGGAATTGATAAAGTTTCACATAGTTATAATTGTGATCATTCATGGCATAATCATTACACATGCCTTATGTCCAGGACAAGTAGAGTTGGGGATATAACCCCGCAGTGTGACCCGCCCAGGAGGGGTCGGGTTACACAGTTGGCGACTCAACTTGCGATATTTGAAGAAGGCCCAAGAGGCCAGATGAAGAGCCAAGAGGGCGGCTTAGGTGGTGACCCGCCGAAGGCCCAACCCCAGATGGTGGTGTGAGAACCGGCCTTTGTAAGCCACCGGAAGATGACTTGTCTAGAAAGACAAGATAGTTTAGAACCCGGGCCGGTCACGTTGTGTGATCCGAATGGGACTCTTGTAAGCCCAGGGCCTCGACCTGTGTATATAAAGGCGAGACCCTGCGGTGGGTTAAGTTAAGAAACAATTGATCGAGAGTTAGGTCAAGCGATTTCGCTCCCCTGCAATTGATACTCAAGCAATACAACTCAAAGCAGGACGTAGGCTTTTACCTCGTTGTGAGGGTCCGAACCTGGGTAAACTTGTATCCTTCATCCCGTTCAACCCCTTCGAGCTAACCTACGTTGCGATGGCTCCACGCTTAAATCCTTTCACAAGGACATCTGCCGTGACAAAACCACGACAGTTAGCGCCCACCGTGGAGCCAGAGCACGGTGGTTTCAAGTTCTTGAAGGGAAATTTCCCACGGATCGAAGGATATGCCATGGGCCGGATGACTAAGAGTCGCCACGGCAAGCTTTACATCGACAACGCTGGCTGGGGCCCCGAGGCCGACTCAATCGAGTATGGGTACCGGGTCCCCTTTGGCGGAATTCACGTCTTCATCGGCAAGATCGGCGAGTCAGAGCCTGAGCCGGACATCTGCACCGACATCGTCGAGACGGCTCAGCGCGCACGACCTGCCAGGGTTCAACCCGGCCAGAAGCATGTTTTCATTGGATTTGTTCATGGGGCAGATCTTGAGGAAGATTCTGCATCTGGTGGAGAGAAGGCCATCTACTCGGGTGATTGAGTCCTCAACTGGAGAGACGGAATCCATCTATCAGCTTCAAGACGACGAGCTTGGGGGCTACTCCGATGACAACAGTATTTCAGACCCCTATGAGCCGCCCTCCAGGGCTGCGATCTTCATGGCTGGCACTGGGCCGACTCTTAATTCATCAACAGCAGCAGTGATGACGTCTGGATCGACTGCCGCTGTGATAGCTGGGGCCAGCGGCTCAGCGCAGCCGCCGTCTCAAGTCTTATCTGAACTCTTGGGCACTTTGTTGACTCTGTTAGCCATAGAGCTTACTACGACGAATCAAGTACAGTACAATGCAGAAGTTGCAAAGGTGCGAGATGAGGTGGCTAAGGCCCAGGAGGATCTTAACGCGGAGAATACCAGGATGGTGACGGAGCGAGCTCTGATGGATGCGGAATCACAATGTATGAGGGGAGGAACCTTTTTAACACACTTGGGGCCGGGACAAGTAACCCGCCCGGTGTAACCCGGGCTGCAGAGGTGCCAGGGAGCGGGACGGAGGATCAGCCTCGTTTGCCGGACCCACCTCGTAGGGATCATACCCCTCCTCGCGGTTTCCAACACCCTCTGGCCATAATTCTAACCCAGTGGATAATATGATAGCAGCGGCGACACGATTGGCAGCTATTCCGATTGAGGGCGAGCCTCCGGCTGCAGTGGAGACCCGGAACGTTGTGGAGCTTCTTCAGACAGCTGTAGCACATCAGGCTGCTTATTCATACAGTCGTGAGCGAATTCATTCAACTCCTCGCCCAAGTCAAAGTTACAGCCAACATATTGATTTGCCGGCGGTTTCCAGCAGCAAACGGCGTCGTAATCTGCCCCGCAATGATGACCCGCCTCGTGGGAATAACCCGCCCCGTGATGATAATTTACTAGCTAATGCTCAGGCGATTGTGGATCAAGCTCGAGCTCGCCGTGAGGCGGAAGTAGCGGCTCAATTGGGCACTTATCAGCAGCCCCCGGGGAACCCTTCGGCCTCACTTGAAACTGGGATGACTTCCAGGATAGTTGGTGTGCCATGTTTGGTACCGGCTTTGCGTAATGAACAGTTGCCCAAGAATGGCCCTCGTAGGTGCCTAATTATACAGCTGATCTTCCCCCGAGGCTTGGATTGAGAGCTATGAATTGGCCATGGAGATGTTGGATGTTAATGATGTTGTATGTGCCAAGTACTTTACTATGATGCTCGATGGTCCAGCTCGAACATGGTTAAAAAGCTTGCCTGCCAATTCCATCAGCTCATGGGCAGAGCTGAAGGCACGGTTTATTCATATTTTTAAAGGTACATGCAAGCAACCTCTGACGATTATTGATCTCGATAACTGCGTGCAACGTGAGGATGAGTCGGCCCACCATTGGGTTCGCCGGGTTTCAGCTATTATCCACTCATCAACAGCATTGCGGCGGGTTCAGTGGTCCTAGTCTTGGAGAAAAATTATCATTTCACCCCTCTCAAGCAGAAGCTCGGGCGCCTTAAACGTCATTGTAATGACATGGGTGAGCTAATGGACTAACAAGGGCAAGAAGAATGGCAGTGGTGAGGGTCAGCAGCAGAATGTGACAGGGCACAATGGCCGCAATCGGGGCAACAGTGGTAAGCGCAGGCACCCTGATGGCAGGTCAGATATAGTGGCCAACACCAACACTGGGTATAAAGGCCAGCGTCGTAATGGTAATGGTAAGCCGGCCTTTGGAGGAAAGAATTTTAACCTTGAGGCGATGTTTAATGAACCCTACCCAAAGCACAGTCTGCCTGATAAGCCGGCGAGTCATGTCTGGAAGGATTGTTTTATCATGAGAGAATACAGGAATTCTCATTTTAATCAGAATCATGGTAATAATAATGGGCCACCTGGCGGGTCAGGATCCAGGTCATAGGGACCCAGTTTTGGTGGTGGCGGCTCAAATTCCAGTTATCAAGGTCAAGGTAACCATGGTGGATACAACCAACAATCTGGTCAGGGAAACCAGCAACAAAATGCTAAGTCATGCTATCAGAGCAATCCAAAGCAGCTTGATGGGGGTCAATATCACGTGTTCACCACAAGTCTCTGCAAGCGTGATAAGAAGGTTCGTAAGCGCGTGGTCAATAATCTTGAGCTGGCAATTCCACAGTACTTGTGATGGTCAGAACATCTGATCACATGGAGTAGAGCGGATCACCCGCCCCGGGTCGAGAATCCGGGTCATCTGGCATTAGTGGTAGACCCTCAAGTGGGTGGTTATAAGTTCACTAAAGTACTTATGGATGGAGGCAGCAGTTCAACATTTTATATTATGACACCTCTCGACGTATGAATTTAACTGACAAGGATCTTAAGCCGTCCTCCACAGTCTTCCATGGCGTGGTGCTTGGTAAATCAACATATCCTGTGGGAAAGATTTCCTTGGAAGTGGCCTTTGGTGATGATCATGACTATAGGGCAGAGACATTATGGTTTGAGGTGGTCAAAATCAAGAGCCCATATCATGCTTTGTTTGGGCGGCCGGCTTATGCCAAATTTATGGCCTAGCCTTGTTATGTTTATATGCATCTTAAGATGCCAGGACATAAGGGCACAATTACGGTCCATGGCAACTAAAATATCGCTTTGGAGTGTGAGGAAGGTGATGCTGCTTATGCTGAGTCGGCTTGTGCCACGAAAGAGATCAAGTTTT
This sequence comes from Triticum urartu, assembly GCF_003073215.2. Taxonomy (NCBI): domain Eukaryota; kingdom Viridiplantae; phylum Streptophyta; class Magnoliopsida; order Poales; family Poaceae; genus Triticum; species Triticum urartu. The sequence goes on from NC_053024.1 coordinate 520,591,702, forward strand.
ATACAGATAATGTTGACCCGGCTGATATGAATCCTTTGAGGAAGCCCACTACTGAGCAAGACCCTCTTTTGAAGTTTCAGGCTGATGATACTAAACAAGTTGATTTTGTCCCTAGCGATTCATCTCAGCAGTTCACGATAGGGGTGATACGTCTCCAACGTATCTATAATTTTTGATTGTTCCATGCTATTATATTATCAACCTTGGATGTTTTATATGCATTTATATGCTACTTTATATGATTTTTGGGACTAACCTATTAACCTAGAGCCCAGTGCCAGTTTCTGTTTTTTCCTTGTTTTAGAGTATCGTAGAAAAGGAAAATCAAACGGAGTCCAATTGACCTGAAACTTCACGGAACTTATTTTTGGACTAGAAGAAGCCCACATAGTATCAGAGTTGGACTAGGAGAGTCCCGGGCTGCCCACGAGGGTGGGGGCGCGCCCACCCCCCTGGGCGCCCCCTGCCTCGTGGACAGCCCGGAGATCCACCGACGTACTTCTTCCTCCTATATATACCCATATACCCTAAAAACTTCGAGGCCAACAATAGATTGGGAGTTCCGCCGCCAGAAGCCTCCGTAGCCACCGAAAACCAATCTAGACCCGTTTCGGCACCCTGTCGGAGGGGGAATCCCTCTCTGGTGGCTATCTTCATCATCCCGGTGCTATCCATGACGAGGAGGGAGTAGTTCTCCCTCGGGGCTGAGGGTATGTACCAGTAGCTATGTGTTTGATCTCTCTCTCTCTCTCTCGTGTTCTTGAGGTGGTACGATCTTGATGTATCGCGAGCTTTGCTATTATAGTTGGATCTTATGATGTTTCTCCCCCTCTACTCTCTTGTAATGGATTGAGTTTTCCCTTTGAAGTTATCTTATCGGATTGAGTCTTTAAGGATTTGAGAACACTTGATGTATGTCTTGCGTGGGATACCCGTGGTGACAATGGGGTATTCTATTGATACACTTGATGTATGTTTTGGTGATCAACTTGCGGGTTCCGCCCATGAACCTATGCATAGGGGTTGGCACATGTTTTCGTCTTGACTCTCCGGTAGAATCTTTGGGGCACTCTTTGAAGTACTTTGTGTTGGTTTGAATAGATGAATATGAGATTGTGTGATGCATATTGTATAATCATACCCACGGATACTTGAGGTGACATTGGAGTATCTAGGTGACATTAGGGTTTTGGTTGATTTGCGTCTTAAGGTGTTATTTTACTACGAACTCTAGGGCTGTTTGTGACACTTATAGGAATAGCCCAACGGATTGATCGGAAAGAATGACTTTGAGGTGGTTTCGTACCCTACCATAATCTCTTCGTTTGTTCTCCGCTCTTAGTGACTTTGGAGTGACTCTTTGTTGCATGTTGAGGGATAGTTATGTGATACAATTATGTTATTATTGTTGAGAGAACTTGCACTAGTGAAAGTATGAACCCTAGGCCTTGTTTCAACGCATTGCAATACCGTTTGTGCTGACTTTTATCATTAGTTACCTTGCTGTTTTTATATTTTCAGATTACAAAAACCATTATCTACCATCCATATACCACTTGTATCATCATCTCTTCGCCGAACTAGTGCACATATACAATTTACCATTGTATTAGGTGTGTTGGGGACACAAGAGACTCTTTGTTATTTGGTTGCAGGGTTGCTTGAGAGAGACCATCTTCATCCTACGCCTCCTACGGATTGATAAACCTTAGGTCATCCACTTGAGGGAAATTTGCTACTGTCCTACAAACCTCTGCACTTGGAGGCCCAACAACGTCTACAAGAAGAAGGTTGTGTAGTAGACATCAAGCTCTTTTCTGGCGCCGTTGCCGGGGAGGCGAGTGCTTGAAGGTATATCTTTAGATATTGCAATCGAGTCTTTTAATTTCTTGTTTTATCACTAGTTTAGTTTATAAAACAAAATTTCAAAAAATGGAATTAAGTTTGCCTCATTTGCTTCATCTTTTTAATATCTATCATGAAAATAAGGATTCCGATAATTGTGCTCAATATAAGAAGAATGCATTAGAATGTTTGGCACTAAATATTTGAATAATGAGCATGATTGCACTATTGTTAGTATGAATTCCTTGAATATCCATGATGCTAATGATATGCAAAGCCACAAGCTTGGGGAAGCTATGTTTGATGAAGATGATATTTTTTGTCCCCCAAGTTTTGATGAGCAAATTTATTATGATTAAAGCATGACTCCTATTTATGATGATTATATTGATGAAAGTGGATTTGGAGAGGTCATGACTTTATTTTGTGATGAATCCACTATTTCGGAAGAGGTTCCAATTGCTTATGAGAACAAAGTTGCTATCTATGATGATTATTGTGATGACTTGTATGCTATGAAGAATAATGTTATCCATGAAACTTGTCATCATGATTTTAGTTTTCAATTGGATTATGCCTCACATGATAGTTATTTTGTTGAGTTTGCTCCCACTATTATGAATGAGAAGAATTTTGCTTGTGTGGAGAGTAATAAAATTTCTATGCTTGTAGATCATGAAAAGAATGCTTTAGGTGCTGGTTATATTGTTGAATTCATTCATTATTCTACTGAAAATTATTATGAGGGAGGAATATATACTTGTAGGAATTGCAATAATATCAAGTTTCCTCCCTATGTGCTTAAAGTTTCAAAGTTATGCTTGTTTTGCCTTCCTATGCTAGTTGATTATTGTTCCCATAAATTGCTTGATCACAAAATCCATATTCATAGGAAGTGGGTTAGACTTAAGTGTGCTAGTCATATTCTTCATGATTCTCTCTTTATGTTTCAATTCTTATCCTTTATGTGAGCATCATTGAAATCATCATGCCTAGCTAGGGGCGTTAAACGATAGCGCTTGTTGGGAGGCAACCCAACTTTATTTTTGTTCCTTGCTTTTTGTTACTGTTTAGTAATAAATAAATTATCTAGCCTCTGTTTCGGTTGTGTTTTTTGTTTTTAATTAGTGTTTGTGCCAAGTAGAACCGTTGGAAAGACTTGGAGAAAGTCTTGTTGATCTTGCTGTAAAAAACAGAAACTTTAGTGCTCACGAGAATTGCTGCCATTTTTATTTGGAAAGTGTTATTTACTTAATTATTTTTGCAGATGATTAATAGATAAATTCCCCACGTCCATCAATTAATTTTAGAATTTTTGAGGTTCCAGAAATTTGCGTTAGTTACAGATTACTACAGACAGTTCTGTTTTTGACAGATTCTGTTTTTCATGTGTTGTTTACTTATTTTGATGAATCTATGGCTAGTAAAAGGGTTTATAAACCATAGAAAAGTTGGAATACAGTAGGTTTGACACCAATATAAATAAAAAATGAGTTCATTACAGTACCTTGAAGTGGTGTTTTGTTATCTTTCGCTAACGGAGCTCACGAGATTTTCTACTTTAAGTTTTGTGTTGTGAAGTTTTCAAGTTTTGGGTAAAGATTCCATGGACTATGGAATAAGGAGTGGCAAGAACCTAAGATTGGGGATGCCCAAGGCACCCCAAGGTAATATTCAAGGACAACCAAGAGCCTAAGCTTGGGGATGCCCCGGAAGGCATCCCCTCTTTCATCTTCGTTCATCGGTAACTTTACTTGGAGCTATATTTTTATTCAACACATGATATGTGTTTTTCTTGGAGCGTTATTTTATTTTACTTTGTTTTGCTTGCTGCTTGAATAAAATACCAAGATCTGAAACTCTTAAATGTTAGAGAGTCTTCACATCGTTGCATAATTATTCGACTACTCATTGATCTTCACTTAAATCTTTCGGAGTAGTTTGTCGTTGCTCTAGTGCTTCACTTATATCCTTTTAGAGCACGGCGGTGGTTTTATTTTGAAGAAATAGATGAACTCTCATGCTTCACTTATACTATTTTGAGAGTCCTAAACAGAATGGTAATTTGCTTTGGTTATGAAACTAGTCCTAATATGATGGGCATCCAAGAGGGATATAATAAAAACTTTCATATAAGTGCATTGAATACTAAGAGAAGTTTGATACTTGATGATTGTTTTGAGATATGGAGATAGTGATATCAAAGTTGTGCTAGTTGAGTAGTTGTGAATTTGAGGAATACTTGTGTTGAAGTTTGCAAGTCCTGTAGCATGCACGTATGGTAAACGTTGTGTAACAAATTTGAAACATGAGGTGTTATTTGATTGTCTTCCTTATGAGTGGCGGTCGGGGACGAGCGATGGTCTTTTCCTACCAATCTATCCCCATAGGAGCATGTGCGTAATACTTGGTTTTTGATAACTTGTAGATTTTTTCAATAAGTATGTTAGTTCTTTATGACTAATGTCGAGTCCATGGATTATACGCACTCTTACCCTTCCATCATTGCTAGCCTCTTCGGTACCGTGCATTGCCCTTTCTCACATTGAGAGTTGGTGCAAACTTCGCCGGTGCATCCAAACCCCATGATATGATACGCTCTATCACACATAAACCTCCTTATATATTCCTCAAAACAGCCACCATACCTACCTATTATGGCATTTCCATAGCCATTCCGAGATATATTGCCATGCAACTTTCCACCGTTCCGTTTATTGTGACACGCATCATCATTTTCATATTGCTTTGCATGATCATGTAGTTGACATCGTATTTGTGGCCAAGCCACCATTCATAATTTTTCATACATGTCACTCTTGATTCATTGCAATCCCGGTACACCGCCGGAGGCATTCATATAGAGTCATATCTTGTTCTAGTATCGAGTTGTAATCTTTGAGTTGTAAATAAATAGAATCGTGATGATCATTAATAATAGAGCATTGTCCCCCCCAAAAAGGAAAGGCCTGCTACCTCTTGAGCACCTGCGTTGGTTTTCCCTTGAAGAGGAAAGGGTGGTGCAACAAAGTAGCATAAGTATTTCCCTCAGTTTTTGAGAACCAAGGTATCAATCCAGTAGGAGGCTACGCGCCAGTCCCTCGCATGTAGCGACCTGACCCGAATGGATCACGTCTACTGTGCTACGGTGTCATCCCTGGATCAGTAATGCTGACACCACACAGTACATCGAGGTTTTATAGCAGAGTTGCAATCACACACTTATTACATCGATGGCTCAAAAGAACTTATTACAATAAATATGGCTGAAGGCCATCTAATATCGATAACAGCGGAAGACTCGGAAGATAAATGGGTCCATCAACTCCAGCGGCATCACTGAGTATAGAACCACGACCTAAAAGCACCTCAATCGTCGTCTGAAAAGTCTGCAACATTAACGTTGCAGCCCGAAAACGGGTCAGCACATGGAATATGCTAGCAAAGTAACACATAGAGAGTAATGGAATGCAACAACTATACTATATGCATATTTGGCTGGTGGAAAGCTCTATGGTTACAGTTTTGCGTAAAGCCAATTTTTCCCTATGCAAAGGAATAAATTTATTTAACTATCATGGTGGTTGTGTAACATTGAGAATGGTTGACAGCATTCTCAATCCCAATTAAAAATAATTAAAACCCAATAACATTAATTAGAGGTAACATGTTGAGATTCACTCGATATTCAAGTACTAGATACTCAAGTTGTCCATAACCGGGGACACGGCTAATCATGATTAGTTTGTACACTCTGCAGAGGTTTGCGCACTTTTCCCCACATGACTCGATCGCCTCCGTTTGTTTTCTCGCACTACATGGTGTTTGAGAAACGGATGACCGAGACATAGTCTTTCAGAAGCGCTAGCACCTTACATGTGGGGTAGACCGTACCACCTATAACCCCTACATCTGCTAGTCCACCCCGTAAGAGTTCGCACAACTTAGTCAACTATGCCAGAGCCCATAATGGCATGTGGCTGCACACGGAAGTTTCTAGCATGAAAGATCTTATGATCCCTTTGAGCCTGGGTGGCGGTCCAAAAAAAACAGGCAAGTCCTGATAGACATCAGGTGCCTCAATCCACCCAGATGTGTGTTAGGTTACCACCTTAGATAAACCATTAAAATTATCAATCTCACATCTGTCATGGATATCACTCACCCAATCCACGTCTACTAGCATAGCATGGCATAATAAGCAAACGTAGAAGTAACTCCCAAGGTTTCGTAATAATACAGGTAATAGGTACTACCTCATCTACTTCCCATCCCACAATTTAATTAGATCCTAATCATGCAATGTGAGAGGATTGATCTAATGCAGTAAAACATGGGTTGTAGAAAAGGTATGATCAAAGTGTTACTTGCCTTGCTGATGATCCGCGAGTCCTAGGGTTTCGAAGTAACAGGCAGCGCAATCCGGGTAATCTATCGCAGACAAACAACAAGCACACAATAAGTACTCATCTAATGCACAAGTAAAACTCGAACAAAAGAACGAACCAGGTAGTTCAACTTAAGAACTCCGGTTGCAAAGAACGAACGAAAAACAAACGGCGGAAGAAAACAACTCGGTTCTAGCAAGTTGAAACTAGGTCAAATTTTACTGTAGCAAAAGCTTGTTCAAGTTGATTAAACGGAACGGCGGTTTCGAGACGAAACTCCAGGCGCTTGAATCACCTGATTCCGATAAACGAGCGAAAAGAAAGACTAGAACGAAAATTGGATCTGAGATCGCGATCGCGGAATAAATCCGACGAAAAGAAAACGAAGAACGGTTAAACGAACGGACGTCGTTAACCTAGAAGAATCCAGTGATCACGTTCGTTAGGACGAACGGTCCAAAGGCAACTAAATCGGAGAAGAAAACGAATCCGATCTAGGGTTTCGGAGAAGAAAACTGAACGAAAAACCGATCTAGAAAACCGGAACAGTTTAGAGAAGTAAAGAATCGGAACGATTAGAATAAAATGATCCGAGAAAAAGAGACGCGGTGCAACCTCCGGCGAGGTCTCCGGCGAGGGGCTCCGGCGGCGGCGGCGTTGGGCGGCGACGGCGGTGGCGTGGGTGAGGGGCGGCGGCTTAGGGCGGCGCGCGGGTGAGGGGTGGCGCGGCGCGGGGTGTGGTGGAGCTCTAGGCTTTGGGTTTGATGATTTAGAGGGGGGGGTGCTTGGGTATTTATATTGGGAAGGGGTGAGGAGACTTGGGGTGGGGGACAAGAATTAGACTAGGAATAGGAATAGAAAAGAGGGAAGGAAAAAAAATCTAGAAATAGAAAAAGGAATATACGGAAGTAGGACCAAAGTCCTACTAGGATTCGGTCCTAGCAAGAGGCGGCGGCGGCCGGCCGGCTCCTGGCGCTGCTGCATGCTGTGCGCGCAGGGAGGCTGAGGCGGTGGCTGGCTGGGCCTTGGCCCGGCTGGGCCTGCGGTAAGTTTTTTTTAAACGGTTCAGCGCGCAGAGAAAAAAAAAGAAAAGAGAACTAAACGAACTCCGAAAAATCTAAAGTAAATTTTCCCCGACTCCTAAAAATGAGCCGAACAAAATGAACTTTTCTCCGGACCTAAAATGCAATTTTCGAAAACGCGCATTTTTCCCTATCCAAATAAAATGCAAATAAACACCGGAAAACAAAAATTGATCTATTTATTAAATCTTCATTTTTCCTAAATTTGGGAAAGTCATATTATTCCCTCTCTCATATATTTTGACACCGGAAAAATTATTGAAGATAAAATAAATAAATCAAATGATCCTCTTTTCAAAATTCGAGAAAACTCTCAAATATGAAAATAACGAAATCTCCAACTCTCTCCGAGGGTCCTTGAGTTGCGTGAAATTTCTAGGATCAACCAAAATGCAAGAAAATATGCTATGCATGATGATCTATGTATAACATTCCAAATTGAAAATTTGGGATGTTACAAACCTACCCCCCTTAAGATGAATCTCGCCCTCGAGATTCGGGTTGGCTAGAAAATAGGTGAGGGTGGTCCTTGAGCAAATCTTCTTCTCTCTCCCAGGTGGCTTCATCCTCTGAGTGGTGGTTCCTCTGAACTTTGCAAAACTTGATAACCTTGCTGCGAGTAACTCCGCTGGCATACTCGAGAATCTTGACTGGTTTCTCCTCATACGTTAAGTCGTCCTTAAACTGAATCGCTTCAAGCGGCACGGTATCTCTTAGCGGTATCTCCGCCATCTCGGCGTGACATTTCTTCAGCTGAGAAACATGGAATACATCATGAACTCCTGACAGTCCTTCTGGTAATTCCAACTTATAAGCGACTTCTCCCATACGTTTCAAGATCTTAAACGGTCCAACGAAACGCGGTGCTAACTTTCCCTTAACTCCAAAGCGCTTAACTCCTCGAAGTGGGGATACTCGGAGATAAACTCTGTCTCCGGTTCCGTAAACTGTCTCCTTGCGTTTTGAATCTGCGTAGCTCTTCTGCCTGGATTGGGCTACCTTGAGCCTGTTGCGAATCAACTTAACTTTCCGTTCAGACTCCTTAATCAAATCTGGTCCAAAGAATTGACGGTCTCCAACTTCGTTCCATGACAACGGTGTCCTGCACCTCCTTCCGTATAAAGCTTCGAAAGGTGCCATCTTCAAACTGGTTTGGTAACTGTTGTTATAAGAAAACTCCGCATACGGCAAATTATCGTCCCAACTAGATCCATAATCTAGTGCACAAGCTCTCAGCATATCTTCCAAAATCTGATTGACTCTCTCGGTCTGTCCATCTGTCTGCGGGTGAAAAGCTGTGCTGAACTCTAGTCTGGTTCCTAAAGTTTCGTGCAACTGATTCCAAAACTTTGAGGTAAATTGGGTTCCTCTATCTGATACGATACTCCTCGGAACTCCATGCAAACATATGATTCTAGTCATGTATATCTTCGCCAACTTAGCACTGGTGTAAGTGGTCTTAACTGGAATGAAATGTGCTACCTTCGTCAAACGATCAACTACTACCCATATCGAGTCATATCCTGCTTTCGTCCTGGGTAGTCCTGTGATAAAATCCATGCCTATCTTATCCCATTTCCATTCGGGTATCGTCAATGGTTGTAACAATCCCGCTGGCTTTTGATGCTCTCCCTTTACTCTCTGACATACGTCACAAACTGCTACATATGCTGCAATATCCTTCTTCATTCCGGTCCACCAGAATGTTTCCTTCAAATCCAAATACATCTTGGTATTCCCTGGGTGAATCGAATACGGTGAATCATGTGCCTCTTGCAAAATCAACTTCCTGATCTCCGGGTCATTGGGCACATAAACACGGTCCTCAAACCATAAGGTATCGTGCTCATCCTCACAAAATCCCTTTGCTTTTGCTTCGCTCAATTTCTCTTTTATAGCAGCAATCTCCTTGTCAGATTTCTGAGCTTCTCTGATCTTATCCATCAATGTTGACTGAATCTCCAATGCTGCTACATAGCCTCTCGGAACTATTTCCAAACACAGCTCACGAAGGTTTTCTGCTAACTCCTTTGGTACTTCTCCCGTCACTAGGGTATTGACATGGCTCTTACGGCTCAATGCGTCTGCTACTACATTAGCTTTTCCGGGATGGTAATGCAATCTTATGTCATAATCCTTGATGAGCTCCAACCATCTCCTTTGTCGGAGGTTCAACTCCTTCTGCGTGAAAATGTACTTCAAACTCTTGTGATCCGTGTACACCTCACAATGATTTCCAATGAGGAAATGTCTCCACGTCTTCAATGCATGCACTACGGCTGCTAACTCCAAATCATGTGTGGCATAATTCAACTCATGAGGCTTCAGTTGCCGTGAAGCATACGAAACAACTCTTCCTTCCTGCATAAGCACTGCTCCAAGTCCTCGACGTGAAGCGTCGCAATACACCTCATAATCCTTGGTCTGATCTGGCAAAATCAATACTGGTGAGGTGACCAAACGTTTCTTCAACTCCTGGAAACTAGCCTCACACTCCTCAGTCCAATTGAACTTAGTATCCTTCTTCAACAATTCAGTCATAGGCTTTGCAATCTTTGAAAAGTTCTCAATAAATCTCCGGTAGTATCCTGTGAGCCCAAGAAAACTCCGGATCTCTCCAACTGTCGTTGGTGCTTCCCATTCGGTTACGGTCTCAACCTTAGTGGGGTCAACTGCTATACCTTCTCCGGATATAACGTATCCGAGGAATCCAACTTCCTTTAACCAAAACTCACATTTGCTGAATTTGGCGTATAACTGATGTTCCCTTAGTTTCTCCAAAACCAAACGCAAATGTTCCTTATGCTCCTCTTCATTCTTTGAATAAACCAGAATGTCATCAATGAACACTATGAACTTATCCAAAAATTCCATAAACACTTTGTTCATCAGGTTCATGAAATAGGCAGGCGCGTTAGTCAATCCAAATGACATAACGGTATACTCATACAGTCCATATCTTGTGGTGAATGCTGTCTTAGGTATGTCCTGCTCTCGAATCTTCAATTGATGGTACCCTGATCGCAAATCGATCTTGGAAAACACTTTAGCTCCTTGCAATCGATCAAACAGATCGTTGATCATTGGCAGTGGGTACTTATTCTTGATGGTTACTTCATTCAATCCCCGATAATCTACAACCATCCTTAATGATCCATCCTTCTTTTCCACTAGAAGTACGGGTGATCCCCAAGGCGAAGAACTTGGGCGAATGTAACCTTTATCCAATAACTCCTTAATCTGATTCTTAATTTCCACCAAATCCTTTGCTGGCATCCGGTACGGTCGCTTCGATATTGGGCCTGTACCTGGCAATAACTCAATCAAAAACTCAATGTCTCTATCCGATGGCATGCCTGGTAATTCCTTAGGAAATACATTAGGAAAATCCTTTACCACTGGTACTTCCTCCTGCACAACTCCTGTTAGGCAATTCACTTGTGTCCTGTTTGGCACATGCCGGGATACATACTTGATCCTTCTTCCTTCTGGTGTGGTAAGCAAAATTGTCTTACTGGCGCAATCGATGTTTCCTCCATACATCGACAGCCAATCCATACCAAGAATCACATCCAACCCTTGGGATTCCAGAATAATTAAATCCGTTGGGAATACATGCCTTCCTATACTCAATGGTACTTGAAAACATCCTTGTCTGGCCATGTACTCTGCTCCTGGCGAGCTTACTAGCATAGGTGTTTTAAGAATCCTAGTGGGCAGGCTATACTTTTCCACAAATCCCCTTGATATGTATGAATGCGATGCACCAGTATCAAAAAGAACGAGTGCAGTAAATGACTTAACCAAAAACTTACCGATTACTGCATCGGGCTGATCTTCAATCTCCTCCACATTAACGTGGTTCACCTGTCCCCTATTGAAAGGGTTCGGCTTCTTCCCAGAGCTTCCATTGCCATTTCCATTCTGGCCTTCAGGACATTCATTGGCATAATGTCCGGTCTTCGAACACTTGAAACAGGTGACTTGACTCAGGTCTCTCTTGGTTGGGGTCGATGGGGTTGTCCGGTTCTGGCCGTTGCTTCCTCCATTCCCATTACCATTCTTGTGGCCATTATGGTTGTGCGAGCTACCTCCACCATGGGTGTGCTGAAACTTAAATCCCGGTTTAGGGGTAAAACGGGGCTTCTGCTGGGATCCAGAGTTATACTTCCCCTGTCCATACTTCCTCTTACGGTTCTCAATCTGCTGTTGCTTCCCTTCAATCATGATGGCACGATCTACCAACTCCTGGTAGTTGTTGAAACTCGCTACCATCAACTGCATGCTTAACTCATCATTCAGTCCTTCTAGGAACTTCTCCTGCTTAGCTGCATCCGTAGCAACGTCATCTGGGGCATAACGTGCTAACTTGCTAAAGTCATCAACGTACTGGCCAACTGTCCTTCCTCCTTGGCGTAAGTTGCGAAACTCACGCTTCTTTATGGCCATAGCTCCTGCTGAAACATGGGCAGTGTGGAAGGCTTGCTGAAACTGATCCCATGTGACAGTGTCAACTGGGTAAGTGGCTGTGAAATTCTCCCACCATGCTGCCGCGGGTCCGTCAAGCTGGTGAGCGGCAAACTTCACTTTCTCACCATCCGTGCATCCTGCAGTGGTCAACTCCCTTCCTATCTTGCGGAGCCAGTCGTCTGCTACTATCGGCTCGGTGCTACTGGAAAACACCGGCGGATTCAGCCTAAGGAAACGGGCTAAGTGGTCAACAGGTGGTGGTGGTGGTGGTGGGTTGTTGTTGTTGTTCTGTTGGTTCTGGACTAACATCTGCATCAATTGATTCTGTTGCTGGATCAACTGAGTGAGCTCCGGTGGAAATCCATTATCACGTCTCGGAGGCATCTGAGGGTTTAGAAAAGACGAGAATTAAGAATAGAGGGGGTCTAAAGGGAAAACACTACCCATATGCACATGAGGCAAAAGCACACAATTCACTTCAATCAATCAAACAAGGGCTTACAAACGGTCTAACTATAGCAAAAGTGCTCGACTATTGTGTTTACATGGGGGAATACTACTACTATCTGGTGGTCATCTAGAAATTTGAACTGGTGGAAGACTCCATGATATCTGCTCCAGCTTCGTCTTCAAAATCGGGTTCACTTGGATCCGAATCGGTGTCGTCGATGATGATGTAGTTGTCCGGACATGCGACGTACTCGTCTTCCTTCATGGATGCTAACTTCCTCTTGAGTTCTTCAATCTCCTGCTTAAGATCGCAATTGTGCCTTGCTAGAGCTACGATCTCGTCCATGTAGTCCTTGCGTGTAGACTTCAGTTCTCCTTCTAGCTCGATGATCCTTGCCTTCGCATTCTTCAACTCTATCATATCATTGCACATCCGGTTCTCATGGCGTCGAATGTGCTGGTTTAACTCCTGGATGAAAGATGCAATGGATCTATCCTTCTTGGTGCTGACTAACTCCCATTGTTCATCACGGCGTCCGCAAATCTGGTAGATAGTGTCCTTGAGGTCTTCTTGATAAACTTCTCCAATGCGTCCTATGGTGATATGAGCTGCCATGCTCTTTCCTAGACTCCAGGTTGGTGCATTGAAAACACTATCTATAGGCTTCGTGATTGGCGCGAATGTCCTTCCCGGAACGTGAGCTTGAATCTTCCAGCGCTCCTCTTTAGGCAGAGTGGCGTTGGAGGTTCCCGTGAAGCTTGGTAATCCAATGTTCAGGTACTTGGTGACTTCCTTCAGGTGAATTCCAAATGGTGTGCCTTCATCTGGCTGAAAGTACTTAATCTTCGCGTTCGTCATCCTAAAGAGTAGAAAAGATGAGGAGTTAGAAAATGAGAAGAGAATAGTGATCTATGGCTTTATCTTAGTGGTCGTGTCCTACAGTCAGCGTGTGCTCTGATACCATCTCTGTAGCGACCTGACCCGAATGGATCACGTCTACTGTGCTACGGTGTCATCCCTGGATCAGTAATGCTGACACCACACAGTACATCGAGGTTTTATAGCAGAGTTGCAATCACACACTTATTACATCGATGGCTCAAAAGAACTTATTACAATAAATATGGCTGAAGTCCATCTAATATCGATAACAGCGGAAGACTCGGAAGATAAATGGGTCCATCGACTCCAGCGGCATCACTGAGTATAGAACCACGACCTAAAAGCACCTCAATCGTCGTCTGAAAAGTCTGCAACATTAACGTTGCAGCCCGAAAACGGGTCAGCACATGGAATATGCTGGCAAAGTAACACATAGAGAGTAATGGAATGCAACAACTATACTATATGCATATTTGGCTGGTGGAAAGCTCTATGGTTACAGTTTTGCGTAAAGCCAATTTTTCCCTACTGCAAAGGAATAAATTTATTTAACTATCATGGTGGTTGTGTAAACATTGAGAATGGTTGACAGCATTCTCAATCCCAATTAAAAATAATTAAAACCCAATAACATTAATTAGAGGTAACATGTTGAGATTCACTCGATATTCAAGTACTAGATACTCAAGTTGTCCATAACCGGGGACACGGCTAATCATGATTAGTTTGTACACTCTGCAGAGGTTTGCGCACTTTTCCCCACATGACTCGATCGCCTCCGTTTGGTTTCTCGCACTACATGGTGTTTGAGAAGACGGATGACCGAGACATAGTCTTTCAGAAGCGCTTAGCACCTTACGATCGGGTAGACCGGTACACCTACATCCCCTACATCTGCTAGTCTACCGCTGTAAGAGTTCGCACAACTTAGTCAACTATGCCAGAGCCCATAGTAGCATGTGGCTGCACACGGGAGTTTCTAGTATGAAAGATCTTATGATCCCTTTGAGCCTAGGTGGCGGTCCAAAATAAAACAGGCAAGTCCTGATAGACATCAGGTGCCTCAATCCACCCAGATGTGTGTTTAAGTTGCCACCTTAGATAAACCATTAAAATTATCATCTCACATTTGTCATGGAATATCACTCACCCAATCCACGTCTACTAGTATAGCATGGCATAATAAGCAAACGTAGAAGTAACTCCCAAAGGTTTCATAATAATACAGGTGAATAGGTACTACCTCATCTACTTCCCATCCCACAATTTAATTAGATCCTAATCATGCAATGTGAGAGGATTGATCTAATGCAGTAAAACATGGGTTGTAGAAAAGGTATGATCAAAGTGTTACTTGCCTTGCTGATGATCCGCGAGTCCTAGGGTTTCGAAGTAACAGGCGGCGCAATCCGGGTAATCTATCGCAGAAAAACAACAAGCACACAATAAGTACTCATCTAATGCACAGGTAAAACTCGAACAAAAGAACGAACTAGGTAGTTCAACTTAAGAACTCCGGTTGCAAAGAAAGAACGAAAAACAAACGGCGGAAGAAAACAACTCGGTTCTAGCAAGTTGAAACTAGGTCAAATTTTACTGTAGCAAAAGCTTGTTCAAGTTGATTAAACGGAACGAGGGTTTCGAGACGAAACTCCAGGCGCTTGAATCACCTGATTCCGATAAACGAGCGAAAAGAAAGACTAGAACGAAAATCGGATCTGAGATCGCGATCGCGGAATAAATCCGACGAAAAGAAAACGAAGAACGGTTAAACGAACGGACGTCGTTAACCTAGAAGAATCCGGTGATCACGTTCGTTAGGACGAACGGTCCGGCGAACGGTCCAAAGGCAACTAAATCGGAGAAGAAAACGAATCCGATCTAGGGTTTCGGAGAAGAAAACTGAACGAAAAACCGATCTAGAAAACCGGAACGGTTTAGAGAAGTAAAGAATCGGAATGATTAGAAGAAAACGATCCGAGAAAAAGAGACGCGGGGCAACCTCCGGCGAGGTCTCCGGCGAGGGGCTCCGGCGGCGGCGGCGGTGGCGTGGGTGAGGGGCGGCGGCTTAGGGCGGCGCGCGGGTGAGGGGTGGCGCGGCGTGGGGTGTGGTGGAGCTCTAGGCTTTGGGTTTGATGATTTAGAGGGGGGGTGCTTGGGTATTTATATTGGGGAGGGGTGAGGAGACTTGGGGTAGGGGACAAGAATTAGACTAGGAATAGGAATAGAAAAGAAGGAAGGAAAAGATCTAGAAATAGAAAAGGAATATACGGAAGTAGGACCAAAGTCCTACTAGGATTCGGTCCTAGCAAGAGGCGGCGGTGGCCGGCCGGCTCCTAGCGCTGCTGCATGCTGCGCGCGCAGGGAGGCTGAGGCGGTGGCTGGCTGGGCCTTGGCCCGGCTGGGCCTGCGGTAAGTTTTTTTTTAAACGGTTTAGCGCGCAGAGAAAAAAAACAAAAGAGAACTAAACGAACTCCAAAAATTCTAAAGTAAATTTTCCCCGACTCCTAAAAATGAGCCGAACAAAATGAACTTTTCTCCGGACCTAAAATGCAATTTTCGAAAACGCGCATTTTTCCCTATCCAAATAAAATGCAAATAAACACCGGAAAACAAAAATTGATCTATTTATTAAATCTCCATTTTTCCTAAATTTGGGAAAGTCGTATTATTCCCTCTCTCATACATTTTGACACCGGAAAAATTATTGAAGATAAAATAAATAAATCAAATGATCCTCTTTTCAAAATTCGAGAAAACTCTCAAATATGAAAATAACGAAATCTCCAACTCTCTCCGAGGGTCCTTGAGTTGCGTGAAATTTCTAGGATCAACCAAAATGCAAGAAAATATGCTATGCATGATGATCTATGTATAACATTCCAAATTGAAAATTTGGGATGTTACATCGAACCTACACAAAACAAATAAATCCTCGTAGCCAACGCGATAAGGGGTTGTTAATCCCTACATGGTCACTTACGGGAGTGAGATCTGATAGATATGATAAGATAATATTTTTGGTATTTTTATGATAAAGATGCAAAGTAAAATAAAAGGCAATGAAAATAACTAAGTGTTGGAAGATTAATATGATGAAGATAGACCCGGGGGGCATAGGTTTCACTAGTGGCTTCTCTCAAGAGCATAAGTATTTTATGGTGGGTGAACAAATTACTGTTGAGCAATTGACAGAATTGAGCATAGTTAGGAGAATATCTAGGTATGATCATGTATATAGGCATCACGTCCGAGACAAGTAGACCAACTCCTGCCTGCATCTACTACTATTACTCCACACATCGACCGCTATCCAGCATGCATCTAGAGCATTAAGTTCAAGAGAATAGAGTAACGCTTTAAGCAAGATGACATGATGTAGAGGGATAAGCTCATGCAATATGATGAAAACCCCATCTTGTTATCCTCGATGGAAACAATACAATACGTGCCTTGCTGCCCCTACTGTCACTGGGAAAGGACATCACAAGATTGAACCCAAAGCTAAGCACTTCTCCCATTGCAAGAAAGATCAATCTAGTAGGCCAAACCAAACTGATAATTCGAAGAGACTTGCAAAGATAACCAATCATACGTAAAAGAATTCAGAGAAGATTCAAATATTGTTCATAGATAAACTTGATCATAAACCACAATTCATCGGTCTCAGCAAACACACCGCAAAAGAAGATTACATCGAATAGATCTCCACAAGAGAGGGGGAGAACTTTGTATTGAGATCCAAAAAGAGAGAAGAAGCTATCTAGCCAATAACTATGGACCCGAAGGTCTGAGGTAAACTACTCACACTTCATCGGAGAGGCTATGGTGTTGATGTAGAAGCCATCCGTGATCGATGCCCCCTCCGGCGGAGCTCCAGAACAGGACCAAAGATGGGATCTCGTGGATACAGAAAGTTATGACGGTGGAATTAGGGTTTTGGCTCCGTGTTTGATCGTTTGGGGTACGTAGGTATATATAGGAGGAAGGAGTGCGTCGGTGGGGCAAGGGGGGGCCCAGGGGGGGGGGGGGCGCGCCGGGGGGGGGGGGGGGGGCGCGCCCCATACCTCGTGGCCTCCCTGTTGGTTGCTTGACGTAGGGTCCAAGTCTCCTGGATCTTGTTCGTTCCAAAAATCACGTTCCCGAAGGTTTCATTCCGTTTGGACTTCGTTTGATATTCCTTTTCTTCGAAACCCTAAAATAGGCAAAAAAAACAACAATTCTGGGTTGGGCCCCCGGTTAATAGGTTAGTCCCAAAAATAATATAAAAGTGTATAATAAATCCCAATAATGTCCAAAACAGAAGATAATATAGCATGGAGCAATCAAAAATTATAGATACGTTGGAGACGTATCAAGCATCCCCAAGCTTAATTCCTGCTCGTCCTCGAGTAGGTAAATGATAAAAACAGAATTTTTGATGTGGAATGCTACTTGGCATAATTTCAATGTAATTCTTCTCAATTGTGGTATGAATATTCAGATCCGAAAAGATTCAAGACAAAAGTTTAATATTGACATAGAAATAATAATACTTCAAGCATACTAACTAAGCAATTATGTATCTTCAAAATAACATGGCCAAAGAAAGTTATCCCTACAAAATCATATAGTCTGGCTATGCTCTATCTTCACCACACAAAGTATTTAAATCATGCACAACCCCGATGACAAGCCAAGCAATTGTTTCATACTTTTGACATTCTCAAACCTTTTCAATCTTCACGCAATACATGAGCGTGATCCATGGACATAACACTTTAGGTTGAATAGAATGGTGGTTGTGGAGAAGACAAAAGGGAGAAGATAGTCTCACATCAACTAGGCGTATCAATGGGCTATGGAGATGCCCATCAATAGATATCAATGTGAGTGAGTAGTGATTGCCATGCAACGGATGTACTAGAGCTATAAGTATATGAAATCTCAAAAAGAAACTAAGTGGGTGTGCGTCCAATTTGCTTGCTCATGAAGACCTAGGGCATTTTGAGGAAGCCCATCATTGGAATATGCAAGCCAAGTTCTATAATGAAAAATTCCCACTAGTATATGAAAGTGATAACAAAGGAGACTCTCTATCATGAAGATCATGGTGCTACTTTGAAGCACAAGTGTGGTAAAAGGATAGTAGCATTGTCCCTTCTCTCTTTTTCTCTCATTTTTTTATTTGGGCTTGTTTGGCCTCTTTTTATTTTATTTTATTTTATTTTATTTTTCGTCCGGAGTCTCATCCCGACTTGTGGGGGAATCATAGTCTCCATCATCCTTTCCTCACTTGGGACAATGTTCTAATAATGATGATCATCACATTTTTATTTACTTACAACTCAATACTTAGAACAAAATATGACTCTATGTGAATGCTTCCGGCGGTGTACCGGGATATGTAATGAATCAAGAGTGACATGTATGAAAGAATTATGAACGGTGGCTTTGCCACAAATACAATGTCAACTACATGATCATGCAAAGCAATATGACAATGATGGAGTGTGTCATAGTAAACGGAACGATGGAAAGTTGCATGGCAATATATATCGGAATGGCTATGGAAATGCCATGATAGGTAGGTACGATGGCTGTTTTGAGGAAGGTACCAGCAAACATGTACGTGCGTTGCAACGGGAGAACACCAACCCTCACACATCCTTGCCACTGAGCATGGCTAAAGACCTCGCCCTCATGCCCCTAATATAATAAACATAATTAATACCTCATCCTCAGGTTCAAATCCTCTATTCTAGTATAACACCAGGCCCATGTTTCCGCTTGTCCTCTTTGTTGTCCTTGTATCAGTGGTCGCAGTACCAGTTCTCACTAACCAAGGTTGGCGAGATCCAATAGCTGGATCATTGAGCCCCCTTCGTGTCCGGCGAGATCAAGAATGTTGAACAAAGATTTTTTTATCATCCGGCTAATATACAGGGAAAACCAATGCATATAACATATGTCTGTGTTATTATCATGTAAATTGAGTAGTTTGCATCAGATAGATCATGAAATCTTAGTTGGACTCCGCATTCATTTTGACGCGTGTGACTGGGCCGAGCGAGGCTGGTCATACGTGAAGACACGACGGAGACAAAGATTCCTTTCATATCCCTAGTTTAATAAAATGAACTAAAACAATGCATTCGTGGGCATATTTTAAAAATTCACCTAGTTTTTCATAGGTATAGATTTAGAAAAATGTTAGCTACAGTACCTCCCAGTTTTCCAAAAAAATAATGTCTTGTAAAATGTTTGCCTTTTCAAATTGGAAGTTCAAAAAAAATTGTGTTTTAGAAAAATGTTCGCAATAAAAAAAACAGTACAGTACCTCCTAGTTTTCAGAAATTGTTCGTGTTCAATAATATTCAGGTCTCAAAAAGATAAAAAAGAAATATTGTTCTTTTTCTAAAAAATGTTCGAGTTTCAATTTTTTATTCAAAGATTTGCAAAATATTCGCGTTCAAAAATATATTCACTTTTTCTAAATTAAATATTTTTCTGTCTGCCGCGACTATTATCTTAATTTAAGACGTTGCGCTGTCACTAAACACCAAGTCTTGTTTAGCCTGGTGGGTGGCATTCCTAGTGGTTTAGTGTGAGCGCCCGGGATCGATTCCTCACAGTAGTATTTTTCCCTTGGACATTTTTACTGGCGCGAGTAGTTGGTACGCTAATGGGCTGGCCCATGATGGCCTGTGCGTCCTACGTTTTTTTAGGAAACAAATCAGGAGATCGAGATGAGAAATCGTGTTGACGGACCAAAACTTAATTTGGTCCCACCGAACACCAAAAAAAGTGGAGAAACAATCCTCCTTTTAATATGAGGTAAAGATATGGTGGGAGTATGATACCGGCAAAAGGTGCGCGGTATTAGAGAGGCTAGCAATGGTGGAAGGATGAGAGTGCGTATGATCCATGGACTCAACATTAGTCATAAAGAACTCATAAACTTATTGCAAAAATCTACAAGTTATCAAAGCAAAGTATTACGCGCATGCTCCTAGGGGGATAGATTGGTAGGAAAAGACCATCGCTCGTCCCGACCACCACTCACAAGGAAGACAATCAATAAATAAATCATGCTCCGACTTCATCACATAACGGTTCACCATACGTGCATGCTACGGGAATCACAAACTTTAACACAAGTATTTGTCAAATTCACAACTACTCAGCTAGCATGGCTCTAATATCACCATCTCCATATCTCAAAACAATTATCAAGTATCAAACTTCTCATAGTATTCAACACACTCAAAAGAAAGGTTTTACTAATCTTGAATACCTAGCATATTAGGATTATTTAAGCAATTTATCATGCTATTTAAGACTCTCAAAATAATATAAGTGAAGCATGAGATATCAATAGTTTCTATAAAACAAATCCACCACCGTGCTCTAAAAGATATAAGTGAAGTACTAGAGCAAAACTATATAACTCAAAAGATATAAGTGAAGCACATAGAGTATTCTAATAATTTCCGAATCATGCGTGTCTCTCTCAAAAGGTGTGTACAACAAAGATGATTGTGGTAAACTAAAAATCAAAGACTCAAATCATACAAGACGCTCCAAGCAAAACACATATCATGTGGTGAATAAAAATATAGCTCCAAGTAAAGTTACCGATAGAAGTAGACGAAAGAGGGGATGCCTTCCGGGGCATCCCCAAGCTTTGGCTTTTAGGTGTCCTTAGATTATATTGGGGGTGCCATGGGCATCCCCAAGCTTAGGCTCTTGCCACTCCTTGTGCCATAATACATCAAATCTTTTACCCAAAACTTGAAAACTTCACAACACAAAACTTAAAGTAGAAAATCTCGTGAGCTCCGTTAGCGAAAGAAAACAAAAGACCACTTCAAGGTACTGTAATGAACTCATTATTTATTTATATTGGTGTTAAAACTACTGTATTCAAACTTCTCTATGGTTTATAAACTGTTTTACAAGCCATAGATTCATCAAAATAAGCAAACAACACACGAAAAACAGAATCTGTGAAAAACAGAACAGTCTGTAGTAATCTGTATCTAAAGCAAAATATGGAACCCCAAAAATTCTAAAATAAATTGGTGGACGTGAGGAATTTATCTATTAATCATATGCAAAAATAATTAACTAAATAGCACTTTCCAAATAAAAATGGCAGCAGTTCTCGTGAGTGCTAAAGTTTCTGTTTTTTACAGCAAGATTAACAAGACTTTCCTCAAGTCTTCCCAACGGTTTTACTTGGCACAAACACTAATTAAACACAAAAAACCAAAATCAAAACATAGTCTAGATAAATTATTTATTACTAAACATGACCAAAAAGCAAGGAATAAAAATAAAATTGGGTTGCCTCCCAACAAGCGCTATCGTTTAACGCCCCTAGCTAGGCATAAAAGCAAGGATAGATCTAAGTATTGCCATATTTGGTTTTAGGGAAGAAAAGAGCAAACTTGCTATCTATGGAATTAATCTTTCTATTTTGATAAAGCACATGGCTATTAATGGTAGAAGAAATATTAAGTATGTTACGGAAATTTGTATCTAAGCTAGCCTTCATCTCTTTGATAGATTCGTTTTGGTAAGAGAGCAAAAGAGATGTAGTTTCAACTTTCTCATTCATGGGGTGCCCAAATATGGTTTTCATCTTCTCATAAGTGTCTACGGAATCCCATTCAAGAAAGCCTTCTTCAAATATAGAATCTAAGACATGCTTAAAAGAAGAAGGAAGGGCAATATAAAAGCTTTTTAAGTAAATTTCAATTTGGTATTGAGGCGCATAGCTAGCCTTGATCCTTAATAGTATATACCAATCATCTTTCAAAGATTCATCAGGTAAAAAACAAAAAATTCTGGAATCATATTCATCAAAATTATTAAGATTCTCATTGATAACTCCGGTAGGTTTTTCCATTGTATCCTTATTTATGAGCTTAGCGATAATAGAAGGATTGTCCAAAGTACTAAAACTCGGGAGAGAACCCCCAACCCTTTTTGATTCAAACATGGCGGAAGAAAGGCGAGTGAAAAAGAGAGGGCAAATAAAAGGGCAAGGGTGAAGTGGGGGAGAGGAAAACGAGAGGCAAATGGCAAATAATGTAATGCGGGAGATAAGGGTTTGTGATGGGTACTGGGTATGTTGACTTTTGCGTAGACCTCCCCGGCAACGGCGCCAGAAATCCTTCTTGCTACCTCTTGAGCACTTGCGTTGGTTTTCCCTTGAAGAGGAAAGGGTGGTGCAGCAAAGTAGCGTAAGTATTTCCTTCAGATTTTGAAAACCAAGGTATCAATTCAGTAGGAGGCTACGCGCCAGTCCCTCGCACCTACACAAAACAAATAAATCCTCGCAACCAACGCGATAAGGGGTTGTCAATCCCTACACGGTCACTTACGAGAGTGAGATCTGATAGATATGATAAGATAATATTTTTGGTATTTTTATGATAAAGATGCAAAGTAAAATAAAAGGCAAGGAAAATAACTAAGTGTTGGAAGATTAATATGATGAAGATAGACCCGGGGGCCATAGGTTTCACTAGTGGCTTCTCTCAAGAGCATAAGTATTTTATGGTGGGTGAACAAATTACTGTTGAGCAATTGACAGAATTGAGCATAATTATGAGAATATCTAGGTATGATCATGTATATAGGCATCACGTCCAAGACAAGTAGACCGACTCCTACCTGCATCTACTACTATTACTCCACACATCGACCGCTATCCAGCATGCATCTAGAGTATTAAGTTCAAGAGAACAGAGTAACGCTTTAAGCAAGATGACATGATGTAGAGGGATAAACTCATGCAATATGATGAAAACCCCATCTTGTTATCCTCGATGGCAACAATACAATTCGTGCCTTGCTGCCCCTACTGTCACTGGGAAAGGACACCGCAAGATTGAACCCAAAGCTAAGCACTTCTCCCATTGCAAGAAAGATCAATCTAGTAGGCCAAACCAAACTGGTAATTCGAAGAGACTTGCAAAGATAACCAATCATACATAAAAGAATTCAGAGAAGATTCAAATATTGCTCATAGATAAACTTGATCATAAACCCACAATTCATCGATCTCAACAAACACACCGCAAAAGAAGATTACATCGAATAGATCTCCACAAGAGAGGGGGAGAACTTTGTATTGAGATCCAAAAAGAGAGAATAAGCCATCTAGCTAATAACTATGGACCCGAAGGTCTGAGGTGAACTACTCACACTTCATCGGAGAGGCTATGGTGTTGATGTAGAAGCCCTCCGTGATCGATGCCCCCTCCGGCGGAGCTCCGGAACAGGCCCCAAGATGGGATCTTGTGGATACAGAAAGTTACGGCGGTGGAATTAGGGTTTTGGCTCCGTGTCTGATCGATTCGGTGGAGCAATAGGGAGCCCACGAGGCTGGAGGGCGCGCCTGGGGGGAGGGGGGGTAGGAGCGCCCCCCTACCTCGTGGCCTCCCTGTTGGTTGCTTGACGCAGGGTACAAGTCTCCTAGATCGTGTTCGTTCCAAAAATCACGTTCTCGAAGGTTTCATTCCGTTTGGACTCCGTTTGATATTCCTTTTCTTCGAAACCCTAAAATAGGAAAAAAAATAATTCTGGGCTGGGCCTCTGGTTAATAGGTTAGTCCCAAAAATAATATAAAAGTGTATAATAAAGCCCAATAATGTCCAAAACAGAAGATAATATAGCATGGAGCAATCAAGAATTATAGATACATTGGAGACGTATCAAGGCCAAATAAAAAAAGAAAGGCCAAATAAATAAATAAATAAAATAAATAAAAAGGGGCAATGCTACTATCCTTTTTCCACACTTGTGCTTCAAAGTAGCACCATGATCTTATGATAGAGAGTCTCTTGTTTTGTCACTTTCATATACTAGTGGGAAATTTTCATTATAGAACTTGGCTTGTATCCAACAATGGGTCTCCTCAAGTGCCCTAGGTCTTCGTGAGCAAGCAAGTTGGATGCACACCCACTTAGTTCTTTTTTTGAGCTTTCATACATTTATAGCTCTAGTGCATCCGTTGCATGGCAATCCCTACTCCTTGCATTGACATTAATTGATGGGCATCTCCCTAGCCCATTGATTAGCCGCGCCGATGTGAGACTTTCTCCTTTTTGTCTTCTCCAGATAACCCCCTCATTATATTCTATTCCACCCATAGTGCTATATCCATGGCTCACGCTCATGTATTGCGTGAAAGTTGAAAAGAGTTTGAGATTACTAAAGTATGAAACAATTGCTTGGCTTTTCATCGGGGTTGTGCATGATGAGAGCATTCTTGTGTGACGAAAATGGAGCATGACCAAACTATATGATTTTGTAGGGATGAACTTTCTTTGTCCATGTTATTTTGAGAAGACATGATTGCTTAGTTAGTATGCTTGAAGTATTATTATTTTTATGTCAATATTAAACTTTTGTCTTGAATCTTATGGATCTGAATATTCTTGCTACAATAAAGAGAAATACATGATGAATATGTTAGGTAGCATTCCACATCAAAAATTCTATTTTTATCATTTACCTACTCGAGGACGAGCAGGAATTAAGCTTGGGGATGCTGATACGTCTCCAACGTATCTATAATTTTTGATTGTTCCATGCTATTATATTATCAACCTTGGATGTTTTATATGCATTTATATGCTATTTTATATGATTTTTGGGACTAACATGTTAACCTAGAGCCCAGTGCAAGTTTCTATTTTTTCCTTGTTTTAGAGTATCGCAGAAAAGGAAAATCAAATGGAGTCCAATTGACCTGAAACTTCACGGAACTTATTTTTGGACCAGAAGAAGCCCACGGACTATTGGAGTTGGACCAGGAGAGTCCCGGGATGCCCACGAGGGTGGGGGCGCGCCCCCCTGCTTCGTGGACAGCCCGGAGATCCACCGACGTACTTCTTCCTCCTATATATACCCATATACCCTAAAAACTTCGAGGACGACAATAGATCGGGATTTCCGCGGCCAGAAGCCTCCGTAGCCACCGAAAACCAATCTAGACCCGTTCCGGCACCCTGTTGGAAGGGGAATCCCTCTCCAGTGACTATCGTCATCATCCCGATGCTCTCCATGATGAGGAGGGAGTAGTTCTCCCTCGGGGCTCAGGGTATGTACCAGTAGCTATGTGTTTGATCTCTCTCTCTCTCTCGTGTTCTTGAGGTGGTACGATCTTGATGTATCGCGAGCTTTGCTATTATAGTTGGATCTTATGATGTTTCTCTCCCTCTACTCTCTTGTAATGGATTGAGTTTTCCCTTTGAAGTTATCTTATCGGATTGAGTCTTCAAGGATTTGAGAACACTTGATGTATGTCTTGCGTGGGATACCCGTGGTGAAAATGGGGTATTCTATTGATCCACTTGATGTATGTTTTGGTGATCAACTTGCGAGTTCCGCCCATGAACCTATGCATAGGGGTTCGCACACGTTTTCGTCTTAACTCTCCGGTAGAATCTTTGGGGCACTCTTTGAAGTACTTTGTGTTGGTTTGAATAGATGAATCTGAGATTGTGTGATGCATATCGTATAATCATACCCACGGATACTTGAGGTGACATTGGAGTATCTAGGTGACATTAGGGTTTTTGTTGATTTGCGTCTTCAGGTGTTATTTTACTACGAACTCTAGGGCTGGTTGTGACACTTGTAGGAATAGCCCAACGGATTGATCGGAAAGAATAACTTTGAGGTGGTTTCGTACCCTACCATAATCTCTTCATTTGTTCTCCGCTATTAGTGACTTTGGAGTGACTCTTTGTTGCATGTTGAGGGATAGTTATATGATACAATTATGTTATTATTGTTGAGAGAACTTGCACTAGTGAAAGTATGAACCCTAGGCCCTGTTTCAACGCATTGCAATACCATTTGTGCTCACTTTTATCATTAGTTACCTTGCTATTTTTATATTTTAGATTACAAAAACCTTTATCTACTATCCATATACCACTTGTATCACCATCTCTTCGCCGAACTAGTGAACCTATACAATTTACCATTGTATTGGGTGTGTTGGGTGTTGGAAATATGCCCTAGAGGCAATAATAAATTAGTTATTATTATATTATATTTCATTGTTCACGATAATCGTTTATTATCCATGCTAGAATTGTATTGATAGGAAACTCAAATACATGTGTGGATACATAGACAACACCATGTTCCTAGTAAGCCTTTAGTTGACTAGCTCGTTGATCAATAGATGGTTATGGTTTCCTAACCATGGACATTGGATGTCGTTGATAACGGGATCACATCATTAGGAGAATGATGTGATGGACAAGACCCAATCCTAAGCCTAGCACAAGATCGTGTAGTTCGTATGCTAAAAGCTTTTCTAATGTCAAGTATCATTTCCTTAGACCATGAGATTGTGCAACTCCCGGATACTGTAGGAGTGCTTTGGGTGTGCCAAACGTCACAACGTAACTGGGTGGCTATAAAGGTGCACTACGGGTATCTCTGAAAGTGTCTGTTGGGCTGGCACGAACCGAGACTGGGATTTGTCACTCCGTGTAAACGGAGAGGTATCTCTGGGCCCACTTGGTAGGACATCATCATAATGTGCACAATGTGACCAAGGAGTTTATCACGGGATGATGTGTTACGGAACGAGTAAAGAGACTTGCTGGTAACGAGATTGAACAAGGTATCGGGATACCGACGATCGAATCTCGGGCAAGTATCGTACCGATAGACAAGGGAATTGTATACAGGATTGATTGAATCCTTGACATCGTGGTTCATCCAATGAGATCATCGTGGAGCATGTGGGAACCAACATAGGTATCCAGATCCCGCTATTGGTTATTGACCGGAGAGTTGTCTCGGCCATGTCTGCATGACTACCGAGCCCGTAGGGTCTACACACTTAAGGTTCGATGACGCTAGGGTTATAGGGAAAGTATGTACGCGGTTACCGAATGTTGTTCGGAGTCCCGGACATCACGAGGAGTTCCGAAATGGTCCGGAGGTAAAGATTTATATATGGGAAGTCCTATTTTGGTCACCGGAAAAGTTTCGGGTGCTATCGGTAACGTACCGGGACCACCGGGAGGGTTCCGGGGGTCCACCAGGTGGGGCCACCAGCCCTAGAAGGCTGTGTGGGCCAAGTGTGGGAGGGGACCAGCCCCAGGTGGGCTGGTGCGCCCCCCCACCAAGGCCCAAGGCACAAGGGAGAGTGGGAAGGGGCAAACCCTAGGTCCAGATGGGCCTTAAGGCCCACCCTAGGTGCGCCCCCCTCTCCCCCCCCTTGGACGCAAACCTAGATGGGTTTTGGGGCTGCCACCACCCCTAGGGAGGGAACCCTAGATGGGGGCGCAGCCCCTCCCCTTCCCCTATATATACTTGAGGTATTAGGGGCTGCAAGAGACATGAAGTTCTTCCCTCCCTTGGCGCAGCCCTACCTCTCTCCCTCCTCGTCTCTCGTAGTGCTTGGCGAAGCCCTGCTGGAGTCCCTGAAAGCACAAGTGCTCCCTAGGTGGTTTTGATAATTGATGACAACATATCTCTTGTTGGACTAACATTTCGATCTAGCATGTTTCAGATAAGTTCAACAATGGAGTGGCATGGACTAAAGGTTGTGGGAACTCCTTCAAGATGCTAAGGACAAAGGATTGGCTAAAGCTTCAAGCTCAAGACTCATCATTTTACATTTTAGTGATCCAAGATCACATTGAGTCTTTAGGAAAATCCAATACTATCAAGGAGGGATGAGGTGTTGCTTAATGAGCCTCTTGCTTCATGTGCTTAGTGATATGCTCCAAAATCCTCAGCTACTTTCCCACTTCCACATATGACCTAAACCCTAAGCCAAACTCGGTCCTACCGATTCTTCCTATCCGGCGCCACCGAGTTTCACTTGTCATAAGCCACTACCAAACCCTAATCAGTTCGGTCTCACCGATGGGATCTCGGTCTCACCGAGATGGGCTTGCAAACTCTCTGTTACCCATTGCAATATTCTCGGTCCCACCGAGATATGCAATCGGTTCCACCGAGTTTGCTTGGCCAAATCTCAGCTTCACTTATTACCCAAATCGGTCCCACCGAGTTTGAGTAATCGGTCAAACTGAGTTTTGGATTTACCCTAACCCTAGCACATCGGTCCCACCGAGTTGATCCAGTCGGTCCCACCGAAATCTCTAACGGTCACTAGGTTTACCTTTTCGGTCCGAATGAGTTTGTTGATTCGGTCCCACCGAGATTGGAAAACTGTGTGTAACGGTTGGATTTTGTGTGGAGGCTATATATACCCCTCCACCTCCTCTTCATTCGAAGAGAGAGCCATCAGAACGCATACACCATTCCAACTCATATGTTCTGAGAGAGAACCACCTACTCATGTGTTGAGACCAAGATATTCCATTCCTACCATATGAATCTTGATCTCTAGCCTTCCCAAGTTGCTTTCCACTCAAATCTTCTTTCCACCAAATCCAAATCCTATGAGAGAGAGTTGAGTGTTGGGGAGACTATCATTTGAAGCACAAGAGCAAGGAGTTCATTACCTACACACCATTTGTTACTTCTTGGAGAGTGGTGTCTCCTAGATTGGCTAGGTGTCACTTGGGAGCCTCCGACAAGATTGTGGAGTTGAACCAAGGAGTTTGTAAGGGCAAGGAGATCGCCTACTTCGTGAAGATCTACCGCTAGTGAGGCAAGTCCTGTGTGGGCGATGGCCATGGTGGGATAGACAAGGTTGCTTCTTCGTGGACCCTTTGTGGGTGGTTGCTTCTTCGTGGACCCTTCGTGGGTGGAGCCCTGTGTGGACTCGCGCAACCATTACCCTTTTGTGGGTGGAGCCCTGTGTGGACTCTCGCAACCGTTACCCTTTGTGGGTTGAAGTCTCCATCAACGTGGATGTAGGATAGCACCACCTATCCGAACCACGGGAAAAACATCCGTGTCTCCAATTGCGTTTGATTTCTCCAAACCATTCCCTAAACATTCTTGCAAGTTGCATGCTTTACATTCCGCTGCTCATAAAATCTTTGCATGCTTGCTTGATATGTATTGTGTGTGTTGAAATTGTGCCTAAACTCCACTTAAACCGAAAAAGGTTAAAAATTGCAACTTTAGCATTAAGTGTCTAACCCCCCCCTCTAGACACATCTACTTCTAGATCCTACAGTCCCGCGCTCCTCCACCACCACCATGCCATCGTGCTGCTGCTGGACGGAGTCTTCCCCAACCTCTCCTTCTCCCCTTGCTGGATCAAGGTGTAGGAGACGTCACCGGGCTGCACGTGTGTTGAACGCGGAGGCGCCATTGTTCGGCGCTTAGATCGGAATCAACCGCGATCTGAATCGCTACGAGTACGACTCCTTCATCTGCGTTCTTGTAACGCTTCCGCTTAGCGATCTACAAGGGTATGTAGATGCACTCCCCTTCCCCTCGTTGCTAGATTACTCCATAGATTGATCTTGGTGATGCGCAGAAAATTTTAAATTTCTGCTATGATCCCCAACATTGGGGACACAAGAGACTCTTTGTTATTTGGTTGCAGGGTTGCTTGAGAGATACCATCTTCATCCTACGCCTCCTACGGATTGATAAACCTTAGGTCATCCACTTGAGGGAAATTTTCTACTGTCCTACAAGCCTCTGCACTTGGAGGCCCAACAACGTCTACAAGAAGAAGGTTGTGTAGTAGACATCAAGGGGCTAATGTGGTTCCTAAATAGGAAAGAGCGTTCATCGAGTTCATCCATGAGAATCGAGACCATTTTGCTTGGAAGCCTTCTGACATGCTGGGTGTCCCGAGAGAATTCGCTAAGCACACTCTTAATGTGGATCCTAAGTTTAAGACAGTCAAGCAGTTTCTTCGTTGATTCAATGAAGAGAGACGCAAGGCTATTGGAGAAGAGGTGGCCCGGCTCTTAGCGGCTGGGTTCATCATTGAAGTTTTTCACTCTGAATGGTTGGCTAACCCGATGCTTGTACCCAAGAAGAATGTCACATGGCGTATGTGTGTTGATTACACATATCTTGACAAGGCTTGTCTAGCTGATCCGTTCGCTCTCCCTCATATTGACCAGATTATTGATGCCACGGCGGGATGTGAGAGTTTATGTTTCCTGGATGCTTATTCTGGTTATCATCAGATCAAGATGGCAGTCAAAGACCAAGAAAAGACGGCTTTCATCACACCTTTTGGAGCCTTCTGTTATGTTTCTATGCCTTTTGGGCTCAAGAGTGCTCATGTGACTTACCAACGTTGTGTTCAAATTTGCTTGCATACTCAAATTGGGTGCAATGTGCATGCTTATGTGGATGATATTGTGGTTAAGTCTAGGAAGAAAGAAACTCTGCTAGAGGGTCTGAAGGAAACTTTTGATAATCTCTGGGTCTACAAGATGATGCTTAACCCGGCCAAGTGTGTCTTTGGTGTGCCTGCAGGTAAACTATTGGGTTTTCTGGTTTCAGAGAGAGGTATCGAAGCTAACCCGGAAAAGATCAAGGCCATTACTTCGCTTGCTAAGCTGGCCTGTGTTAATGACGTCCAACGCTTGGCGGTTCGTATTGTAGCTTTGAGCCGGTTCATAAGCCGTTTGGGAGATAACGCCATCCCTTTGTATCTAATGATGAAGAATACAGAAAACTTTGTCTGGAGCGATGTAGCTAATCAAGCGTTTGAGGATCTCAAAAAGCAGTTAGCTAAGCCGCCCGTTCTTGCTGCTCCCATTGAGAAAGAGCCTTTGCTCTTGTATGTGGTGGCTAATAGTAAGGCTGTCAGTGTGGCAGTTGTGGTGGAGTGCAAGGAGGCGGGTAAGGAATACCCGGTTCAACGGCCGGTTTATTATATTAGCGAGGTGTTGATTGAATCCAACCAACGATATCCACATTGGCAGAAACTGGTATATGGGGTGTTCATGGCAAGTCGAAAGCCGAAGCATTATTTTCTTAATCATCCTATTACCGTGGTTAGCTCTTCTCCTTTAGGAGATATTATTCAAAACAGAGAAGCCACGGGCTGGGTTGCTAAGTGGGCAATTGAGCTTGGACCTCACGGTCTGATATATGTGCCAAGGATAGCCATCAAATCTCAGGCTTTGGTGGATTTCATCAATGACTGGACTGAGTTGTAGACACCTGAGGAGAAGCCTGACAACACGTATTGGATGATTCACTTTGAAGGATCCAGGCAGTTGGAAGGCTCGGGGGGCTGGAGTTATTTTGACTTCCCCACGAGGTGACAAATTTTGTTATGTTTTAAGGTTAATGTTTCCTTGTACTGACAATGCAACTGAGTATGAAGCATTACTTCATGGCCTTTGTATGGCTAAAGAGATTAATTTAAGCCAGGTCAGGTGCCTGGGCGACTCAGATCTTGTGGCTCAGCAAGTCTCAGGCAAGTTGGACTCTAAGGACCCGCTCATGGCGGCTTACCGCCGAGCGGTTGATAATATTGATGGTCACTTAAAGGGTTATCAGGTGGATCACCTTGATCGGAGGAAGAACGAGGTGGTTGATGCCTTAAGCCGGCTCAGATCTCAACGTAAGCCGGTGCCTCCTAACATGTTTCTTGATGTTTTACACAATCCTTCGGTCAAGTTGCCGTCTGAGGAGGATCTTGTTGTCCCTGACCCGGAGGCGCAGTTGGTGGCGGCTCTCCATGCTATTCCTGATTGGACGCTTAACTATTTGGCTTACATGACCCAAGGGGAGTTACCATAGGATGAAACTTTGGCAAGGCAGATAATCCGGCAGTCTAAATCTATGACTATTGTCAACGGCGAGTTACACCATTGTAGTGTGACAGGTGTGTTCCAACATTGTGTTTCTCCTGAAGAGGGTCGTGAGATCTTACGGGAGATTCATGAAGGTGATTGTGGTCACCATGCCGGCTCTAAATCTTTGGTGGCTAAAGCTTTTCGTCATGGGGTTTATTGGTTGACGGCTCATGCTGACGCATAAGATATTCTCAGTAAGTGTGATGGATGTTAGAAATTTTCTCGATAGGCCCATGTGCCGGCTTAAGAGTTGCGGATGATTCCGATAACTTGGTCGTTTGCAGTCTAGGAGCTTGATATGGTTTGACCTTTTAAGAGGTCTAAGGATAAGAAGACCCACCTTTTGGTGGCGGTTGACAAGTTTACCAGGTGGGTCGAGGCTGAGCCAGTCAGTAAATGTGATGCAGCGAGTGCAGTTCAGTTTGTGAAAAAGTTGATCTTCTGCTTTGGTTATCCTCATAGTATCATCACTGATAATGGCACTAATTTATCTAAAGGTGCTATGAAGGACTTCTGTCAACGAGAGCATATCCGTCTTGATGTTTCCTCCGTGTCTCATCCACAATCTAATGGTCAAGCAGAAAGGGCTAACCAAGAAATTTTGAGAGGTATCAAACCCTGGCTTATGGTTCCTGTGGAGCGAACATCGGGTTGTTGGGTTGAGGAGTTACCTTCAGTAATTTGGAGCATCAATACCACTCCCAATAGATCAACAGGGTATATGCCTTTCTTCATGGTTTATGGTGCAGAGGTGGTTCTCCCAAGTGATATCCTTCATGACTCGCCCCGTGTGGCGGCTTATGTTGAAGCTACCAACGATCAAGCATGGCAAGATGCACTTGACTCTTTGGATGAGGAACGTGACCTTGCGACGGCTCGTTCAACAATATACCAGCAAGACCTGTGTCACTATCATAGCCGCAGATTCAAAACTCAGGCATTTCAAGAAGGAGATTTAGTGCTCCGTCTGATTCAAGATCAAACTGACATGCATAAGTTGTCCCGGCCCTGGGAGGGACCTTTTGTGGTTAGCAAAAATTTCAACAATGGCTCGTATTATCTGATTGATATACGTGAGTGAAAGGAGTCATGCACCTCTGAGTAGGAGACCAACAGGCCTTGGAACACTGCTCATCTTCGGCCTTACTACACCTGATCCACTAGCTCTTATCATTGTACATACTTTTGATGATGTGTATATATCTTTTTATGATCAAATATAATAATTCGGCATCCCTGAAAAAATTTGGGGCCTCTTTCGTTTCATTTCTGTGTATCCGAGTCTTTATTAATTAATCATAAGGTCACTTGGGGGCTTCCAACCGACCGGGTTTAGCTTTCATACCCTCTTGACCAGGCGTGGACGCCAAAATTATGAGTTATCATGCATGTTTGCAACTTGCTACTCTGCCAGGTGACCTGCCGAACTCTTAACAGTCAATCTTTTTAAAGACCCTGAACTTGTTAAGGTTAAAACGGCTGCTTGTGTCATGAGAGAGCCGTCTTACAATGAGCTAGGATAAACCAAACGGTCGTGCGACCTTGAAAGCACAAGGCCTGTGAGCCTACTTGTTTGATCATGTCTTGAAACACGACCTAGCAAAGATTTGAGATTGTTGTATCTTTTTTTGATGTTTTTATTAAGTTTTTGCTTTTGTGCAAATTTTGGCTACCCAGGTCCTGAGGCTCCGGGTTATGATTCTCATGTTTGAGCATTTCGGGTTGTCGCCCGCCCTGGTTTTGGACTTCAAGTCACCGGATGATTTTTTTTATTTTAAGTCGCCTATGGGCGTGCTGATGAGCCTGGGTAATATATTCAAGACCAAAGGCAAAAACATATTGAGCATGCTATGAAGTACATCCATTTGGATCAAAGTTGTGCGATACACATGTGCGATGGCATGACAAGGGCGAATCATTGTTTTCAAACTTCCTATTACAAGGTTCTTATATTGAGCCCACAAAATTCAGTCAAGTGTTTTTGGAGCTGCACTCCTGTAAACCGGCCTGAGAGCCACCTGGATCATCTTGGTACTACTTAATTCTCTTCTTGACGCCTCGAAGGTTCCGGGTCATCCTGCGCCAGCTCTTCATCTTCGGCCATTTGAAGGTCAGCCGATTTCCAGTCGATGCCAGTTAAGGCTTCGAATGTGGCTTCATCATTAATAATAATGGATGGGTTAAGATCAGGGGCGAAGATGTGCTTACGCCTTGAAGGAACAAGATTTATCACTTCATGCGACGGTGGCTTGATCTTGTTGTTGTTCTCATCGTAAGTCGTAGTATAGTGGTCTAAGTTCACATCTTCGATCAGCTTGCATGCCACAGGCCGCATCTCTCTGACACGGTTGTTGAAGTCTCGCTCCTCAAAGGCAGACCCGTCTTCCTTGAACTCTGGACAGCTGGTGGCTATTACAACCGAATCAAGCTTTGATTGCCACGCTTTGGCCGAGCCCAGAACAACAATGGCTCCGGCTCGGGCGGCTGACAGCTTGTATTTAGTGACTTGAGCCGGCGCCGTGGAAAGCTGATCCAGCACGGTCTTGATCTGAGTTGGAGGGTTCTTGTCACCTAATAGAGCAACAAGGCTTCGCAAAGTTCCAGCATATAACTACTCAATCAATGAATATATTGCCTTGAGCTTCATCAGCATATTCTGACCGAGACTGGCGCTTCTAGAGCCTGTTTAATTTTTTGCATCAGAGTTGCTAGGCAAGTTAAGACATTGCGTATTTCAAAATGACAAGGTGGATTAAGGAAATGTCCAGAGAGGTGATAAGCTGCATATGACTTACCAAAGATGGCGGCTGTCATATGGGTGATATGTTGTTTTAAGCCGGCAAGCTCATCAGCAACCGGCTTAAGTTGTGCCTCCGCTTCTTCGGCACGTTTGGTTAAGCCCGCCTTCTTAGTTTCCCAGGCGGCTCTCTCTACAGCAAATTTCACTTTGAGTTCTTCGTTCTCCTTCAGAGCAAACTAGAATTTGGATTCAACCTTCACAGTTTCAGCGTCTTGATGATTAATTTTCTTTGCTAGCTCGCCTAGCTCTGACTCCTTCAGATTTAAAGCTTCCTGAAAAATGATTGGAGATGGCGGATTGATAATCCCCAAGTGCAAGGAATCATAGTAGCAATTTCCAAAGGTGGAAGTGATAAGTATGGAGTGTCGAACCCACAAGGAGCTAAAGGTAAGATCAATTTTCTCTCAAGTCCTATTTGCCACTAATACGACTCTACGTACACCGAACGTTTGCTTCCAACTAGAAACGAGAAATAAAACTACGTTGTGGGTATGAAGAGGATAGCTTTGCATGATATCAGAGAACTAAAATATAAAAGTAGGTTCTATCAACATAAAGTTAGAATATATTACTATATATTATAAATAGCGAGTGTGGAATAATGATGGATCGATGTGCGGAATTATCCTAGGCAATTGTTAACAAGATCGGTAGTCGTCATTGTAATTTCATATGAGGGAGAGGCATAAGATAACATACTTTCTCTTCTTGGATCATATGCACTTATGATTGGAACTCTAGAAAGCATCCGCAACTACTAAAGATCATTAAGGTAAAACCCAACCATAGCATTAAAGTATCAAATCCCCTTTATCCCATACGCAGTAACCCCCTTACTCGGGTTTAAGCTTCTGTCACTCTAGCAACCCACTATAAGCGAATCATGAACGTATTGCAACACCCTAAAACAGGAATCCTTCACGTGACGCAGCATGGAAGGCACCATAGGACAACACCAAAATAAAACATACAACTCAAACCAATCTAGATCATCAATCAACCCAAAGACAAAAGAAATCTACTCAGAACATCATAGGATGGCAACACATCATTGGATCATAATATGTGGCATAAAGAACCATGTTCAAGTAGGGGATTACAACGGGGTGCGGGAGAGTGGACCACGTAAAAGAGATGAGGATGGTGATGAAGATGGTGATGTTGATGAAGACGATCACCGCGGCGATGGTTCCCCCGATGGCACTCCGGTGCCACCAAAAGAGAGGGGGAGAGAGTCGACCTCCTTGTGCTTCCTCCTCCATGGCCTCCCCCCTAGATGGGGAGAGGTTCTCTCTCTGGTCCTTGGCCTCCATGGTGATGATGGCCCCCTCCGGGATCCTCCTCCATGGTCTCCGGTGATGATGGCCCCCTCCGGCAGGGTGCCGGAGAGGGCCTAGATTGCTTTTCCGTGGCTACAGAGGCTTGCGGCGGCGGAACTCCCGATCTAGGTTTATATCTGAGGTTTTTGGGATTTATAGGAGGTGTTGGCGTCGGGGACAAGTCAAGGGGGTCCACGAGGCGATGACAAGGTAGGGGGTGATGGGGAACATAGCATGCAATTTCAAAAAAATTCCTACGATCACGCAAGATCTATCTAGGAGATGCATAGCAACAAGAGGGGGAGAGTGTGTTCATGTACCCTCGTAGACCGAAAGCCGAAGCGTTTACTTAACGCGGTTTATGTAGTCGAACATCTTCTCGATTCAACCAATCAAGTACCGAACGTACGGTACCTCCGAGTTCTGCACACGTTCAGCTCGATGAAGTCCCTCGAACTCTTGATCAAACAAAGTGTCGAGGGAGAGTTTCGTTAGCACGACGGCATGGTGATGGTGATGGTGAAGTGATGCACGTAGGGCTTCGCCTAAGCACTACGACAATATGACCGGAGGAGCAAACGGTGGAGGGGGGCGCCGCACACGGCTTGGAACAAATTGATGTGTGTTAGAGGCGCCCCCTACCCCCATATATAAAGGAGGGAGAGGGGAGGAGACTGGCCTGTTGGAAATATGCCCTAGAGGCAATAATAAATTGTTTATTATTATATTTCCTTGTTCATGATAATCATTTATTATCCATGCTAGAATTGTATTGATAGGAAACTCAGATACATGTGTGGATACATAGACAACACCATGTCCCTAGTAAGCCTCTAGTTGACTAGCTCGTTAATCAATAGATGGTTACGGTTTCCTGACCATGGACATTGGATGTTTGATAACGGGATCACATCATTAGGAGAATGATGTGATGGACAAAGACCCAATCCTAAGCCTAGCACAAGATCATGTAGTTCGTATGCTAAAGCTTTTCTAATGTCAAGTATCATTTCCTTAGACCATGAGATTGTGCAACTCCCGGATACCGTAGGAGTGCTTTGGGTGTGCCAAACGTCACAACGTAACTGGGTGGCTATAAAGGTACATTACAGGTATCTCCGAAAGTGTCTGTTGGGTTGGCACGAATCGAGACTGGGATTTGTCACTCCGTGTAAACGGAGAGGTATCTCTGGGCCACTCGGTAGGACATCATCATAATGTGCACAATGTGATCAAGGAGTTGATCACAGGATGATGTGTTACGGAACGAGTAAAGAGACTTGCCGGTAACGAGATTGAACAAGGTATCGGGATACTGATGATCGAATCTCGGGCAAGTAACATACCGATAGACAAAGGGAATTGTATGTGGGATTGATTAAGTCCTTGACATCGTGGTTCATCCGATGAGATCATCGTGGAACATGTGGGAGCCAACATGGGTATCCAGATCCCGCTGTTGGTTATTGACCGGAGAGTCATCTCGGTCATGTCTGCATGTCTCCCGAACCCGTAGGGTCTACACACTTAAGGTTCGGTGACGCTAGGGTTATAGGGATATGTATATGCAGTAACCCGAATGTTGTTTGGAGTCCCGGATGAGATCCCGGACGTCACGAGGAGTTCCGGAATGGTCCGGAGGTGAAGAATTATATATAGGAAGTGCTATTTCGGCCATCGGGACAAGTTTCGGGGTCACCGGTATTGTACCGGGACCACCGGAAGGGTCCCGGGGGTCCACCGGGTGGGGCCACCTATCCCGGAGGGCCCCATGGGCTGAAGAGGGAAGGGATCCAGCCCAAAGTGGGCTGGGGCGCCACTTCCCCCTAAGGCCCATGCGCCTAGGGTGGGGGAAACCCTAAAGGAAGAGTCCTAGGAGGGGAAGGCACCTCCTAGGTGCCTTGGGGAGGAGGGATTCCTCCCCTTGGCCGCACCCCCCTAGGAGATTAGATCTCCTAGGGCCGCCCCCCCCCTTGGCCCTCCTATATATAGTGGGGAGATGGAGGACTTCTAACCTTGATCTTTGGTGCCTCCCTCTCCCTCTCCAACACCTCCTCCTCCTCCATAGTGCTTGGCGAAGCCCTGCCGGAGTACTGCAGCTCCACCACCACCACGCCATCGTGCTGCTGTTGGAGCCATCTTCCTCAACCTCTCCTTCCCCCTTGCTGGATCAAGAAGGAGGAGACGTCGCTGCTCCGTACGTGTGTTGAACGCGGAGGTGCCGTCCGTTCGGCGCTAGGATCATCGGTGATTTGGATCACGACGAGTACGACTCCATCAACCCCGTTCTCTTGAACGCTTCCGCGCGCGATCTACAAGGGTATGTAGATCCACTCCTCCATCATTGCTAGATGACTCCATAGATTGATCTTGGTGATGCGTAGAAAATTTTGAATTTCTGCTACGTTCCCCAATAGTGGCATCATGAGCTAGGTCTATGCGTAGTTTCTATGCACGAGTAGAACACAAAGTAGTTGTGGGCGTTGATTTTGTTCAATATGCTTACCGTTACTAGTCCAATCTTGATTCAGCGGCATTGTGGGATGAAGCGGCCCAGACCGACCTTACACGTACTCTTACGTGAGACTGGTTCCACCGACTAACATGCACTAGTTGCATAAGGTGGCTAGCGGGTGTCTGTCTCTCCCACTTTAGTCGGATTGGATTCGATGAAAAGGGTCCTTATGAAGGGTAAATAGCAATTGGCATATCACGTTGTGGTTTTTGCATAGGTAAGAAACGTTCTTGCTAGAAACCCATAGAAGCCACATAAAACATGGAAACAACAATTAGAGGACGTCTAACTTGTTTTTGCAGGGTATGCTATGTGATGTGATATGGCCAAAAGGATGTGATGAATGATATATGTGATGTATGAGATTGATCATGTTCTTCTAATAGGAATCACGACTTGCATGTCGATGTGTATGACAACCGGCAGGAGCCATAGGAGTTGTCTTAATTTATTTATGACCTGCGTGTCAACATAAACGTCATGTAATTACTTTACTTTATTGCTAACCGTTAGCTATAGTAGTAGAAGTAATAGTTGACGAGACAACTTCATGAAGACACGATGATAGAGATCATGATGATGGAGATCATGGTGTCATGCCGGTGACAAGATGATCATGGAGCCCCAAGATGGAGATCAAAGGAGCTATATGATATTGGCCATATCATGTCACTATTATTTGATTGCATGTGATGTTTATCATGTTTATACATCTTGTTTACTTAGAACGACGGTAGTAAATAAGATGATCCCTCACTAAAATTTCAAGAAAGTGTTCCCCCTAACTGTGCACCATTGCGACAGTTCGTTGTTTCGAAGCACCACGTGATGATCGGGTGTGATAGATTCTAACGTTCACATACAACAGGTGTAAGACAGATTTACACACGCGAAACACTTAGGTTGACTTGACGAGCCTAGCATGTGTACAGACATGGCCTCGGAACACAGAAGACCGAAAGGTCGAGCATGAGTCGTATGGTAGATACGATCAGCATGAAGATGTTCACCGATGTTGACTAGTCCATCTCACGTGATGATCGGACACGGCCTAGTTGACTCGGAACATGTAATCACTTAGATGACTAGAGGGATGTCTATCTGAGTGGGAGTTCATAAGATGAACTTAATTATCCTGAACATAGTCAAAAGGTCTTCGCAAATTATGTCGTAGCTCGCGCTTCAGTTCTACTGTTTAGATATGTTCCTAGAGAAAATTTAGTTGAAAGTTGATAGTAGCAATTATGTGGACTAGGTCCGTAAACTGAGGATTGTCTTCATTGCTTCATAGAAGGCTTATGTCCTTAATGCACCGCTCAGTGTGCTGAACCTCGAACGTTGTCTGTGGATGTTGCGAACATCTGACATACACATTTTGATAACTACGTGATAGTTCAGTTAAACGGTTTAGAGTTGAGGCACCAAAGATGTTTTTGAAATGTCATGAAACATATGAGATGTTTTGAGGGCTGAAATTGGGATTTCAGGTTCGTGCCCACGTCAAGAGGTATAAGACCTTTGACGATTTTCTTAGCCTACAAACTAAGGGAGAAAAGCTCAATTGTTGAGATTGTGCTCAGATTGTCTGAGTACAACAATCATTTGAATCACGTGGGGGTTGATCTTCCAGATAAGATAGTGATGTTTTCTCCAAAGTCATTACCACCAAGCTGCTAGAGCTTCGTGATGAACTATAATATATCAGGGACATATATGATGATCCTTGAGATATTCGTGATGTTTGACACCACAAAAGTAGAAATCAAGAAGGAGCATCAATTGTTGATGGTTGGTGAAACCACTAGTTTCAAGAAGGGCAAGGGCGCGAAGGGATACTTCATGAAACGGCAATTCAGCTGCTGCTCTAGTGAAGAAACCCAAGGTTGAACCCAAACCCGAGACTGAGTGCTTCTGTAATAAGGGGAACAGCCACTGGAGCAGAATTACCCTAGATACTTGGTAGATGAGAAGGCTGGCAAGGTCGATAGAAGTATATTGGATATACGTTGTGTTGATGTGTACTTTACTAGTACTCCTAGTAGCACCAGGGTATTAGATACTGGTTCGGTTGCTAAGTGTTAGTAACTCGAAATAAAAGCTACGGAATAAACGGAGACTAGCTAAAGGTGAGCTGACGATATGTGTTGGAAGTGTTTCCGATGTTGACATGATCAAGAATCGCACGCTCCCTCTACCATCGAGATTGGTGTTAAACCTAAATAATTGTTATTTGGTGTTTGCGTTGAGCATAGACATGATTGGATTATGTCTATCGCAATGCGGTTATTCATTTAAAGAGAATAATAGTTACTCTGTTTATTTGAATAATACCTTCAATGGTCTTGCACCTGAAATGAATGGTTTATTGAATCTCGATCGTAGTGATACACATGTTCATGCCAAAAGATAGTAATGATAGTACCACCTACTTGTGGCAGTGCCACTTAAGTCATATAGGTATAAAACGCATGAAGAAGCTCCATGTTGATGGATCTTTGGACTCACTCATTTTTGAAAGGATTGAGACATGCGAACCATGTTTTGGTAGATATGCATGAAGAAACTCTATACAGATGGATCGTTTGGACTCACTTGATTTTGAATCACTTGAGACATGCAAATCATACCACATGGGCAAGATGACTGAAAGCCTCATTTTCAGTAAAATGGAACTAGAAAGCAACTTGTTGGAAGTAATACATTTTGATGTGTGCAGTCCAATGAGTGCTGAGGCATGTAGTGGATATCGTTATGTTCTTCACAGATGATTTGAGTAGATGTTGAGTATATTTACTTGATGAATCACGAGTCTGAATTATTGAAAGGTTCAAGTAATTTTAGGGTGAAGTTGAAAGATCGTCGTGACAAGAGGATAAAATATCTATGATATGATCATAGAGATGAATATCTGAATTACGAGTTTGGCACAGAATTAAGACATTGTGGAAATTGTTTCACAACTAATACAGCCTGGAACGCCATAGTGTGATGGTGTGTCCGAACATCATAACTGCACCCTATTGGATATGATGCATACCATGATGTCTCTTATCGAATTACCACGATAGTTTATGGGTTAGGCATTAGAGACAACCACATTCACTTTAAATAGGGCACCACGTAATTCCGATGAGATGACACCGTATGAACTATGGTTTAGAGAAACCTAAGCTGTCATTTCTTAAAAGTTTGGGGCTGCGACGCTTATGTGAAAAAGTTTCAGGCTGATAAGCTCAAACCCAAAGCGGATAAATGCATCTTCATAGGACACCCAAAACAGTTGGGTATACCTCCTGTCTCAGATCCGAAAGCAATAAGGGATTGTTTCTGGAATCGGGTCCTTTCTCGAGGAAAAGTTTCTCTTGAAAGAATTGAGTGGGAGGGTGGTGGAGACTTGATGAGGTTATTGAACCGTCTCTTCAACTAGTGTGTGGCAGGGCACAAGAAGTTGTTCCTGTGGCACCTACACCAATTGAAGTGGAAGCTTATGATAGTGATCATGAAACTTCAGATCAAGTCACTACCAAACCTCGTGGGATGACAAGGATGCGTACTACTTCAGAGTGGTACGTAATCCTGTCTTGGAAGTCATGTTGCTAGACAACAATGAACCTACGAGCTATGGAGAAGCGATGGTGGGCCCGGATTCCGACAAATGGCTCGAGGCCATAAAATCCGAGAGAGGATCCATGTATGAAAACAAAGTGTAGACTTTGGCAGAACAGCTCGATGGTCGTAAGGGTGTTGAGTGCAGATGGATTTTAAAAGGAAGACGGACAATGATGGTAAATGTCACCATTAAGAAAGCTTGACTTGTCGTTAAGAAGTTTCCCGGCAAGTTCAAGGAGTTGACTACGATGAGACTTTCTCACTCGTAGCGATGCTAAGAGTCTGTTGGAATTATATTAGAAATTACTGCATTATTTGTGAAATCTTGCAGATAGGATGCCAAAAACCATTGTTTCCTCGACGATTTTTGAGGAAAGGTTGTATGTGATACAACCGGAAGGTTTTGTCAATCCTGAAAGATGCTAATAAGTATGCAAAGCTCCAGCAATCCTTCTAAGGACTGGAGTAAGCATCTCGGAGTTGGAATGTATGCTTTGATGAGATGATCAAAGATTTTGGGTGTATACAAAGTTTATGAGAAACTTGTATTTCCAAAGAAGTGAGTGGGAGCACTATAAAATTTCCGATGAGTATGTGTTGTTAACATGTTGTTGATCGGAAATGATGTAGAATTTCTAGAAAGCATGCAGAGTTATTTGAAAAGTGTTTTCAATGGAAAGCCTGGATTAAGCTACTTGAACATTGAGCATCAAGATAGATCAAAACGCTTAATGTTACTTTCAAATGAACACATACCTTGACATGATCTTGAAGGTGTTCAAGATGGATCAGTCAAAGAAGGAGTTCTTGCCTGAGTTGTAAGGTATGAAGTTAAGACTTAAAGCTCGACCATGGCAGAATAGAGAGAAAGGACAAAAGGTCGTCCCCTATGCTTAGGACATAGGCTCTACAGTATGCTATGCTGTGTACCGCACCTGAAATGTGCCTTGCCATGAGTCAGTCAAGGGGTACAAGAGTGATCTAAGAATGGATCACATGACAGCGGTCAAAGTTATCCTTAGTAACTAGTGGACTAAGGAATTTTCTCGATTATGGAGGTGGTAAAAGAGTTCGTCGTAAAGAGTTACGTCGATGCAAGCTTAACACCTATCCTGATAGCTCTGAATAGAGATACCGGATACGTATAATGGAGTAACAATTTAGAATAGCTCCATGTAGAACAGTTATTTGAAATGGCTCCAAATATAGCGTAGTAGCTGCATCTACAAGATGACATAGAGATTTGCGAAGTACATACGGATCTGAAAGATCCAGACCCGTTGACTATAACATCTCTCACAAGCATAACATGATCAAACCCAGAACTCATCGAGTGTTAATCACATGGTAATGTGAACTAGATTATTGACTCTAGTAAACTCTTTGGGTGTTAGTCACATGGGGATGTGACCTTGAGTGTTAATCACATGGCGATGTGAACTAGATTATTGACTCTAGTGCAAGTGGGAGACTGTTGGAAATATGCCCTAGAGGCAATAATAAATTGTTTATTATTATATTTCCTTGTTCATGATAATCGTTTATTATCCATGCTAGAATTGTATTGATAGGAAACTCAGATACATGTGTGG
Source organism: Triticum urartu (assembly GCF_003073215.2). Taxonomy (NCBI): domain Eukaryota; kingdom Viridiplantae; phylum Streptophyta; class Magnoliopsida; order Poales; family Poaceae; genus Triticum; species Triticum urartu. The sequence goes on from NC_053024.1 coordinate 520,635,380, forward strand.
ATACATAGACAACACCATGTCCCTAGTAAGCCTCTAGTTGACTAGCTCCTTAATCAATAGATGGTTACAGTTTCCTGACCATGGACATTGGATGTCATTGATAACGGGATCACATCATTAGGAGAATGATGTGATGGACAAGACCCAATCCTAAGCCTAGCACAAGATCATGTAGTTCGTATGCTAAAGCTTTTCTAATGTCAAGTATCATTTCCTTAGACCATGAGATTGTGCAACTCCCGAATACCGTAGGAGTGCTTTGGGTGTGCCAAACGTCACAACGTAACTGGGTGGCTATAAAGGTACATTACAGGTATCTCCGAAAGTGTCTGTTGGGTTGGCACGAATCGAGACTGGGATTTGTCACTCCGTGTAAACGGAGAGGTATCTCTGGGCCCACTCGGTAGGACATCATCATAATGTGCACAATGTGATCAAGGAGTTGATCACAGGATGATGTGTTACGGAACGAGTAAAGAGACTTGCCGGTAACGAGATTGAACAAGGTATCGGGATACCGACGATCGAATCTCGGGCAAGTATCATACCGCTAGACAAAGGGAATTGTATACGGGATTGATTAAGTCCTTGACATCGTGGTTCATCCGATGAGATCATCGTGGAACATGTGGGAGCCAACATGGGTATCCAGATCCCGCTGTTGGTTATTGACCGGAGAGTCATCTCGGTCATGTCTGCATGTCTCCCGAACCCGTAGGGTCTACACACTTAAGGTTCGGTGACGCTAGGGTTATAGGATATGTATATGCAGTAACCCGAATGTTGTTCGGAGTCCCGGATGAGATCCCGGACGTCACGAGGAGTTCCGGAATGGTCCGGAGGTAAAGAATTATATATAGGAAGTGCTATTTCGGCCATCGGGACAAGTTTCGGGGTCACCGGTATTGTACCGGGACCACCGAAAGGGTCCCGGGGGTCCACCGGGTGGGGCCACCTATCCCGGAGGGCCCCATGGGCTGAAGTGGGAAGGGATCCAGCCCAAAGTGGGCTGGGGCGCCACTTCCCCCTAGGGCCCATGCGCCTAGGGTGGGGAAACCCTAAAGGAAGAGTCCTAGGAGGGGAAGGCACCTCCTAGGTGCCTTGGGGAGGAGGGATTCCTCCCCTTGGCCGCACCCCCCTAGGAGATTAGATCTCCTAGGGCCGCCCCCCCCCCTTGGCCCTCCTATATATAGTGGGGAGATGGAGGACTTCTAACCTTGATCTTTGGTGCCTCCCTCTCCCTCTCCAACACCTCCTCCTCCTCCATAGTGCTTGGCGAAGCCCTGCCGGAGTACTGCAGCTCCACCACCACCACGCCATCGTGCTGCTGTTGGAGCCATCTTCCTCAACCTCTCCTTCCCCCTTGCTGGATCAAGAAGGAGGAGACGTCGCTGCTCCGTACGTGTGTTGAACGCGGAGGTGCCGTCCGTTCGGCGCTAGGATCATCGGTGATTTGGATCACGACGAGTACGACTCCATCAACCCCGTTCTCTTGAACGCTTCCGCGCGCGATCTACAAGGGTATGTAGATCCACTCCTCCATCATTGCTAGATGACTCCATAGATTGATCTTGGTGATGCGTAGAAAATTTTGAATTTCTGCTACGTTCCCCAACATGGCCCTAGTGCGCCCCAAGTGGGAGGAGTCCCACTTGGGCTCCTAGTCCAATTCGCCCCCCTTCCTTTTATCGGAGGGGGGAAGGGGGAAGGAGAGGGAGAAGGAGAAGGAAAGGGGGGCGCCGCCCCCTCCCCTAGTCCAATTTGGACTCCTCCCTTGGGGGGCGCATGCCACCCCTTGTGGGCTGGCCTACCTCCCTCCTATGGCCCATATCTTCCCCCGGGGGTTCCGGTAACCCCCCGGTACTCCGATACATTCCGAAACACTTCCGGTGTCCGAATACTATCGTCCAATATATCAATCTTTACCTCTCGACCATTTCGAGACTCCTTGTCATGTCCGTGATCTCATTCGGGACTCCAAACAACATTTGGTCACCAAATCACGTAACTCATAATACAAATCGTCATCGGACGTTAAGTGTGCGGACCCTACGAGTTCGAGAACTATGTAGACATGACCGAGACACCTCTCCGGTCAATAAACAATAGTGGAATCTGGATGCTCATATTGTTTCCCACATATTCTATGAAGATCTTTATCGGTCAAACTATAATGACAACATGCGTCATTCCCTTTGGCATCGGTATGTTACTTGCCCGAGATTTGATCGTCGGTGTCTTCATACCTAGTTCAATCTCATTACAGGCAAGTCTCTTTACTCGTGTCGTAATGTATCATCCCACAACTAACTCATTAGTCACATTGCTTGCAAGGCATATCATGATGTGCATTACCAAGAGGGCCCAGAGATACCTCTCCGATACTCAGAGTGACAAATCCTAATCTCGATCTATACCAACCCAACAGACACCTTCGGAGATACCTGTAGAGCATATTTATAATCACCCAGTTACTTGTGACGTTTGATAACACACAAGGTATTCCTCCGGTATCCGGGAGATGCATAATCTCATAGTCAAAGGAATATGTATAAGTCATGACGAAAGCAATAACAATAAAACTTAATGATCATTATGCTAAGCTAACGGATGGGTCTTGTCCATCACATCATTATCCTAAGGATGTGATCTCGTTCATCAAATGACAACACATGTCTATGGTTAGGAAACTTAACCATCTTTGCTTTAACGAGCTAGTCTAGTAGATGCATACTAGGGATGCGGTGTTTTATCTATGTATTCACACATGTATCAAGTTTCTGGTTAATACAATTCTAGCATGAATAATAAACATTTATCATGATATAAGGAAATATAAATAAAAAACTTTATTATTTGCTTCTAGGGCATATTTCCTCCAGTCTCCCACTTGCACTAGAGTCAATAATCTAGATTACATTGCAATGATTCTAAGACCCATGGAGTCTTGGTGTTGATCAAGTTTTGCTCGTGGAAGAGGTTTAGTCAACAGGTCTGCCACATTCAGATCCGTATGTATTTTGCAAATATCTATGTCTCCCTCCTTGACTTGATCACGGATGGAGTTGAAGCGTCTCTTGATGTGTTTGGTTCTCTTGTGAAATCTGAATTCCTTTGCTAAGGCAATTGCTCCAGTATTGTCACAAAATATTTTCATTCGACCCGATGCACTAGGTATTACAGCTACATCGGATATGAACTCCTTCATCAAGACTCCTTCATTTGCTGCTTCTGAAGCAGCTATGTACTCCGCTTCACATGTAGATCCCGCCACGACGCTTTGCTTGGAACTGCACCAACTGACAGCTCCACCATTCAATATAAATAGGTATCCGGTTTGCGACTTAGAGTCATCCGGATCAATGTCAAAGCTAGCATTGACGTAACCATTTATGATGAGCTCTTTATCACCCCCATAAACGAGAAACATATCCTGTCCTTTTCAGGTACTTCAGGATGTTCTTGACTGTTGTCCAGTGATCCACTCCTAGATTACTTTGGTACCTCCTTGCTAAACTTATAGCAAGGCACACATCAGGTCTGGTACACAACATTGCATAAATGATACAACCTATGGCTGATGCATATGGAATGGCTTTCATTTTCTGTCTATCTTCTGCAGTGGTAGGGCATTGAGTCCGACTCAACTTCACACCTTGTAACACAGGCAAGAACCCTTTCCTTGACTGATCCATTTTGAACTTCTTCAGAACTTTATCAAGGTATGTGCTTTGTGAAAGTCCAATTAAGCGTCTTGATCTATCTCTATAGATCTTGATGCCCAGTATATAAGCAGCTTCACCGAGGTCTTTCATTGAAAAATTCTTATTCAAGTATCCTTTTATGCTATCCAGAAATTCTATATCATTTCCAATCAACAATATGTCATCCACATATAATATTAGAAATGCTATAGAGCTCCCACTCACTTTCTTGTAAATACAGGCTTCTCCAAAAGTCTGTATAAAGCCATATGCTTTGATCACACTCTCAAAGCGTATATTCGAACTCCAAGATGCTTGCACCAGTCCATAAATGGATTGGTGGAGATTGCACACTTTGTTAGCACCTTTAGGATCAACAAAACCTTCTGGTTGCATCATATACAACTCTTCTTTGAGAAATCCATTAAGGATTGCAGTTTTGACGTCCATTTGCCAGATTTCATAATCATAAAATGCGGCAATTGCTAACATGATTCGGACAGACTTAAGCATCTCTACGGGTGAGAATGTCTCATCGTAGTCAACTCCTTGAACTTGTCGAAAACCTTTCGCAACAAGTTGAGCTTTGTCGACAGTAACATTACCATCAGCGCTAGTCTTCTTCTTGAAGATCCATTTATTTTCTATGTCTTACTGATCATCGAGCAAGTCAACCAAAGTCCATACTTTGTTCTCATACATGGATCCCATCTCAGATTTCATGGCCTCAAGCCATTTTGCGAAACCTGGGCTCATCATCGCTTCCTCGTAGTTCGTAGGTTCGTCATGGTCTAGTAACATGACTTCTAGAACAGGATCACCGTACCACTCTGGTGCGGAACGTACTCTAGTTGACCTACGAGGTTTGGTAATAACATCATCTGAAGTTTCGTGATCATCATCATTAACTTCCTCATTAGTTGGTGTAGGCATCACGGGAATGGTTTTCTCTGACGAGCTGCTTTCCAATTCGAGAGAAGGTACAATTACCTCAACAAGTTCTACTTTCCTCCCACTCACTTCTTTTGAGAGAAACTCCTTCTCTAGAAAGGATCCATTCTTAGCAACAAAGATCTTGCCTTCGGATCTGTGATAGAAGGTGTACTCAACAGTTTCTTTTGGGTATCCTATGAAGACACACTTCTCCGATATGGGTTGGAGCTTATCAGGCTGAAGCTTTTTCACATAAGCATCGCAACCCCAAACTTTAAGAAACGACAGCTTAGGTTTCTTGCCAAACCACAGTTCATATAATGTCATCTCAACGGATTTAGATGGTGCCCTATTTAACGTGAATGCAGCTGTCTCTAATGCATAACCCCAAAACAATAGTGGTAAATCGATAAGAGACATCATAGATCGCACCATATCTAATAAAGTCCGGTTACGACATTCGGACACACCATTACGCTGTAGTGTTCCAGGTGGCATGAGTTGTGAAACTATTCCACATTGTTTTAAATGAAGGCCAAACTCGTAACTCAAATATTCGCCTCCGTGATCAGATCGTAGAATCTTTATTTTCTTGTTACGATGATTTCCACTTCACTCTGAAATTCTTTGAACTTTTCAAATGTTTCAGACTTGTGTTTCATTAAGTAGATATACCCATATCTGCTCAAATCATCCGTGAAGGTCAGAAAATAACAATACCCGCCACGAGCCTCAACACTCATCGGACCGCATATATCGGTATGTATTGTTTCCAATAAGTCAGTGGCTCGCTCCATTGTTCCGGAGAACGAAGTCTTAGTCATCTTGCCCATGAGGCATGGTTCGCAAGCATCAAATGATCAATAATAAAGTGATTCCAAAAGTCCATCTGCATGGAGTTTCTTCATTCGCTTTACACCAATATGACCTAAATGGCAGTGCCACAAATATGTTGCACTATCATTATCAACTTTGCATCTTTTGGCATCAATATTATGAATATGTGTATCACCACGATCGAGATTCAACAAAAATAGACCACTCTTCAAGGGTGCATGACCATAAAAGATATTACTCATATAAATAGAACAACCATTATTCTCTGATTTTAAATGAATAACCGTCTCGCATTTAACAAGATCCAGATATAATGTTCATGCTCAACACTGGCACCAAATAACAATTATTTAGGTCTAAAACTAATCCCGAAGGTAGATGTAGAGGTAGCGTGCCGACGACGATCACGTCAACCTTGGAACCATTTCCGACGCGCATCGTCACCTAGTCCTTAGCCAATCTTCGTTTAATCTGTAGCCCCTGTTTCGAGTTGCAAATATGAGCAATAGAACCAGTATCAAACACCCAAGCACTACTACGAGCATTAGTAAGGTACAGATCAATAAGATGTATATCAAATATACCTTTTTTCACTTTGCCATCCTTCTTATCCTCCAAATACTTGGGGCAGTTCCGCTTCCAGTGACGAGTCCCTTTGTAGTAGAAGCACTCAATTTTAGGCTTGGGTCCAGACTTGGGATTCTTCCCGGGAGTGACAACTTGCTTGCCATTCTTCTTGAAGTTCCCCATCTTTCCCTTGCCCTTCTTCTTGAAACTAGTGGTCTTGTTAAGCATCAACACTTGATGCTCTGTCTTGATTTCTACCTCCGCAACTTTGAGCATAGCGAAGAGGTCGGGAATTGTCTTATCCATCCCTTGCATATTATAGTTCATCACGAAGACTTTGTAGCTTGGTGGCAGTGATTGAAGAACCCTGTCAATAACACTATCATCCTAAAAATTAACTCCCAGCTGAGTCAATTCTGAGTATGTGTTCACTGACAGAACCGTTCTCCTCCATCTTGCAGCTATAGAACTTGTTGGAGACACTGGTGCGCGTCGGTCCTAAACAAACGGTTTTTAACCCCTTTCCGCGACGGCATTTGGAACCGTCATGAAGTGAGTGTGGGCGATAGGGGGGGTCCTTCCCACACGACCCAGAAACCGTCGGGGATAAGTGTGGCACCCCGGCTCAGAGAAGCCGGAACGCCCCATATTCCAGCCTAGAGATCGAGGAGAAGTCTCTGGAATACGACACTGCTTGACATAGAACAAATCAACTCTTATTACAAGAATAATAATACAAGGGTCTGATGTTACAAAGAAGCACATCAGCACAGCGATACGCCCGCGATACTACACTTGCTCTATGCTAGCAGCGGAACAACTCGTAGCAGCAGAATACTTCTAGCAGCGGAACAACGACGAAGGTGGTGAACTCCACTCCGTAGGGACTCTGGCTGGGACACGATCTAGCTTGCACGCACGGAAACCTCGACAAGCATTCAAGCAATCATAGCATCACCTGCAATCTGGCATGACACGCCAGGTCAGTACATTGAATGTACTTGCAAGCTCACAACAACCATAAAAATCAAGGCAAGACAATACATAGCATTAATAGGTTAATTAATTAACAACTACCATGATGAAGCAACTACTAAGCATGGTATGAAACTGATACAATATTGATAAATCACCATCTTAGATCTCCATAACCATATCTCTCTTGGCTAACCGGCCAAGCAATATACCATCTCGATCACCTCGTGATCAAAACCAAACGGTGATCTTTCCGGCGATCACAACCATGACCAACACTTGGTCTCAAACGGTGATCTTTCCGACGATCACTACCATCACCAACACTTGGTCTCAACATCATCATCAACATCCTGCCAATTTGTACTGCTCAAAATATCAACATATAAATCCCCTATAAGTCATTCCGTCATGTGAGTGTTGATCGAACGGTGTGACCTAGTACGAACCCATGCCCATGACTGAGGACGCGGCCATCGATAGATTCAACTACACACTCTGCAGAGGTAGCGCACTTTACCCACACCATGGAACCCATGGCCTCGCACTCCCATTCGGGTGGACCAACGGCGTTCCGACAAAACCGATCTACTACCATGACACTCTCCCGGCCACTCCGACTCACTCCCCACTGGGCTAGTCCTGGGTGGCCCCGTATCTACCAAAGACGCCAACGACCACCGTCATGTCCAAAACATAAACGGTCCCAAACGAGGACAAAGGTATACCAATCACAACAACGGGCACACAAGGCTTATGCCGTCCTACCTGATCAGGGTAGCGCCCGCGCATAACCTTCCCTCGTTGGAGGCACCGGCGAGAGGCATGACAATAGCATCGCATTAGGGCCTTCCCATAAAGGCAAATGTGGTTGCACTAGAAAAGCCCGGTTTAGTGGCACCTGACCAACTTAATGACGGAATTAATCCCCAAAATAACAGTATTAACTGATACTCCGATATCATCTACCAACCTATAATCCAAGTCCTAGCAATATCCAACAAATAATCCAAAGCTTAATATCGTCTTACCAAAATACTCCGAGGACAGCATAACCCTACTATCATGATGAATCCAAGAACGATAATACTACTACTCAAATATCAAGAACTAACTATCCAACTATGATCCACATGCAAGCATCATCTCCATACTCCAAAACATAATATCATCTAGCATCATAATGAAAATAACACTAGCCACTAATAATCCAAGGCAACATGATATCCAAAGTAATACTCCAAAATAATACCAGATACCATCATGAAAATAATCATAATAGCCACTAATAATCCAAAGGCAACATGATATCCAAAGTAATATCCCAAGCATAATACCATCATAAAAGCCACTAATAATCCAAAGGCAACATGACATCCAAAATAATACTCCAAAATATCATGTCCACAATCACCATGAAAAATAATCATAATAGCCACTAAGAATCCAAAGGCACATGTCATCCACATAATCATCAAAATATAAGTCCTAGAACTCCAAGCAATATCAAGATCAAAACAATACTATGAGAAATGCCATGAACAAATCATACATAGCTAATGCAATATTTTAAACAAGTTCAAATAAATAAACCATGTCACTGCATTGCAATCATGCAAATGGAGGGTGTGGCTTGCCCGGGGTGGAAGAAATCACCAGGAAGAAGTGCGAGAAGCTCGCGGAAAGAATTGCCGAAAAACGTTCTCTCTTGGAGGGGGCTGATTAAGTGTAAGGGAAAAATGGTCATTTTCAGAATGTCAAAACATCATGAAAATATTACCAACAGAACGGGCTCGACAAGACGAAGAAATGACCGTTGGTTTCACCTCGATTGGAGTTACGGTTGCGGAGTTATGAGGTGTTGAACACCAGGGACCAATCTGTGAACAAAACTTCAACAAACAAGTCCCTGGAGGCAAAAACTGAAAGTGCCTTCGGCAGAATACGTTTCCTGGAAGTGAAAACGTATTTTAAGCTACAGAAGATAAGAATACGCTTCCCGAAAGGGAAAGCGCAGTTTTGTCAGAAGCAGACTAAGAATACGCTTTCGGGAAAGTGAAACGTATTCTTGAATTACGCTTCCACTTAAAACACGCGGGCCCGGGGCTGGGGTCACTTACACGTGGGATCAGGCGGGGTCCACGAGCAGGAGGAGGGGGCACGGGCCTCGTGTTCTTCCTCCTCTCTCTGTCCCGATCGAGACAGAGGAGGAGCGGGGAGGGGCGACGCCGGCGAGGGGCCCGGGCGGCTCCGGCCGTCTCCCGCCTGGCCGAGGCCATCGAAAGGTGCGGCGGCGCCTAGCGCACTGATCCAGAGAGGAGGCGGCCACCGGGAAGGAGAGGAGGATGCGGGGGCGGAGGAGCACCGAGGTGGACAGGGACGGGTCGACGGTGGTGTTCTCCGGTGAAGCAGACACTCCTGCGAGAGGGAAAGTGGGTGGGGCGGATGAGTGGAACGAGGGGGACTCAGTGGACGTGGTGGGAGGAGGAGAGGAGGCTCGGGTTGGTCGGAACCAAGCCGAGACCGAGGCGGCTATGGAGGACAGAGGCGAACTCCGGCGAGATGTGGCGACTACAAAGGGAAAATGAGACGGGGGAGGGATTAATGAGCTGTGGAGGGGTTCGGGGGTCCTTACATAGGTGCGGGGAGAGCTCCATAGCTCACGGACAAGCTCCCGACCAAGCTTTAATGGCGAGCAGAAGGTGGGCATGGCACGAGCATGTCGTTTGCGACGCAATTAAGGCGAACGACGACGAAACAGCGACGCAGGGCGAGGCAGTCGAGCACGGGCGAGCTCCCGGACATGAATGGAGGTCAAGACGAGGAGGGAGGAGACGAGCACAGTGGCCGGACCAAGCCAGGGCTTGCGCTGTGCGTGACGCTAGCGTGGTCACCACGGGCACTGGTGCAAACGGCGCGTTCTGGCCGGGCCTACCATGTCCAGTAGATAGTCCCTCGAGTCCTCAGTCAAAATGAGGAAATAAATCGGTCCAGGGGCAAAGAAGAGATTTGCACTTAGCTCCAAAGTAAATCAGTAAGAAGGTGTTTGTAACTTATTGTGGTTAAACCAGCTTGGTAACGTGGTAAATAGTTTGTCTAATGATGATCACACGCTAAGGTTATGTTGATCACCAAAAAATCAGACTAAGTTGAGGAGTTTAGATGAGGGTTGCTGTAGAAAGTGCAAAACTGGCCAGAATTAGGGATTTGGATGATACACTGACCTGGTGCATCAACTTGAGCTCAAATTTGGCAAGGCCTAACGATTTGGTCATAGTAAGATTCTGTAAAAATTTCATACCCATTGGATTCACCAGAATGGTACTTACTTCACAAACATCTTCACTGACTAGAATCTTGCAATAATTCTACAGAAATATTGGCTTGGTGAAATGGTGCCAAATTTGGTGGAGAAAAGTTATTTGGGTAGGAGAACAATCTGGTAATTTATCAGGATTTTTGAAGAAAAAAAAATGCACTTGCTTCACAACCTGAAAATTTTACCAGAAGCAAAGATTTGGTCCTGTGCTCTCATAGTTGATTGGATGGGGCTTAATTTTGGAGGAGTGGGATAATATGAGCACATGAAGGAGGGTAAAAAATTGCAACTCATTTGGATAACCCTAGCTAGCACTTCCTTCACAAAGGCTTCCCTCAGACAGGAACTTTGCAAAATCACTGAGGAAGTTTGGCTGGGCACATAAAGTTTAATTTTGGCACAGGTCAATTATTTGGACAGGAACACATGTAAAACAAATTTGGGGTCAACTGGGCAAAGGTAAATAGCACTTGCTTCACAATGTGCCATTTAGGATAGAATAGGAAATGAATTTATTGAGCTTGATGAGAAATATGGCCAATGAAATATTTTGCCATATTTGAGGAAGATATGACACAAAAAAATTATGAGAATTATTTGGGGATTTTTGGATGGGCAAAAATATAGGTTTCTTCACAACCTAGGGCAGATAGGGTTATTCCTTTATAGAAAAAGGAATATTCCTGAGAAAGATAAATTAGGGTTTGGTCAGGGAGTGAAGTGACATGATCTTGGCCAGGTTTTGAGGATCATGAGCCACTTGGGAGAGGAAAGGAAGATGATTTCCCAGGTGACAAGGCCATAGAACCCCTCCAAAAAGAAAAACAGAGCAAAAACCAAATAAATTAAAAGAAAAAGAAAAGGGCCAAAATCCAGGCTGTTACAACTCTTACCCCCTTAAAGAAATCTCGTACTCGAGATTTATTTGCTCAGGGAACCAGTATGACTTGAGGATACTGTTTCCAACTCAGGTATCCTTTTTCCTTTATTTATTGTTCCCCCAAGAATTTCAGATGATCAACTTACCTTGCTCTGGGGTGGCTTGCTTCACCTTTCCCCAAATTCTGATGGGTTTTTGCTCATATACCAATTAATTTTTGCTGACGTTGATTCTTTCATATCTGCGATGATATCCAATGAATCTGAGCATAAATTTCCTTTGGTCATGAAAACCTTTTTTTACTTCTGTCATGGGGTTGCTTCAAATAAATGCAGGCCTTCTAGGTTCAATAAATTCTTAGAATTAATCATGGCCATCTTCTGACGGGATCTGACTGCTCATAGGTGGTACTGATTTGATTTATTTCTTTGGCTCGAGCATAAGATATGTACCAAAAATCTGACTGCCTTTTGTTAGGTGCAATATAACGGTGTACGGAGTTATAGCCGTCTCATGCCTCAAATATTTACATCTTGAGACTGGCCCGACAGGGGGCTGACGGAAAACTGCTTTTCCTGACAGACTGACAATGTACTTGATTCCATCGGTGAGTATACCGGGTTTGAGGTGATTGTTCGGCTTTTGATTTACTCATTTTGTCGGTATACCCAATTGGATTTTTCCACACCAACCATTCCAAGCGGGTCATCGGGACATGAAATCCTTGTAAAACAGAGTAATCCTCCGAGGGTATGCTTTTGTAGATCCATATGGAAATTATGGCCTCCAACTGACTTGGGTATCCAGACCCTGATGGTCGTGCAAAAATCATCATACCTTTGTTGTCAGTCTCACCCTTTAACGGTCAAGATTTTCTTTGGCAGGATACCTTACTGAAATAACTTGGCCACACCTGTCCTTAATTCTTCGTATAACCATGGTTATGGTTAGTGCAATATTATTGACATTATTCCTTTGTGCCTGTTTTCTGACCTGGTTCCGCACATATATGACATATAATCGGGACTTGTAGTGGTACAGAGCTCGTTGTTGAGGCCAATCATATAAGAAGGTGACAAGGTTTTAAGGCATCTCCTTGTTAGTTGCGGGAATAATGACCTTGATGACCACTTTCAAGACTGTTGATTCGGTGATGTCATCCCCAGATCTTGTCAATTCTTATAATTACATAAGATGTGTATCTCTGCTTATCTTCATTTGCACGATTCATGAGTTTGGGGGATCCTTACTTTCCTTAGGTATATTTGTTGGATCCTTCCCGTACCTCGTATGAGTGACTGATATGGTTGGGGATGCATGCTCACCATATGTATAAGAAGAATATGCCACCGAACACTCAATCCTTGCGGTAGGCATATGTTTTGACTGCATTGTACCTCTGACAAAATTAATGCAAATCTGATCCTTGAACTGTAGAGAAAATCCATTCGTGTAGCTTGCCGAGGAAGGCTCGTTAACTTCAGCTCGAAGCTTTTGTCTGGGTAGCGTGCAGAAGAAGCCTCGATAGCTTACAACCGAAGCTTGACATGAGTACTGTGCAGGAGAACCTGGGTTTCCGTACTTGAGAAGCTCTCCTCAGGTTGCTTGTCGAGAAGGATTCATTTTCCGTCTATCAGAAGCTTTTGCCGAGGTATCTTGCTGAGAAAGACCGGGTATCTTGGACCGGAAATTGTGGACATATCAAGCTGAGGAAAATCAAGGAGCCTTGCATCATAAATTTCTTCCGACAGCGTGTGAAAGAATACTGAGTTTCTTACATCCAAAGCTTCATACTATGATATGCAGACTGAAATCCACACACACACACACACCCATAATATTCGGTGGCTGATTATTTGCATGAGAAAAATTTGTTTGACTGCCTTCCTTGAGCATATCACCTTCTGACTTTATTTCGGATGATAACATATTTCAAGCAGCATGCATCGCTGAGCCAAAATTTTGTATATGATCCATACCTTTGACTGAAAATATATCGTTGAGCTTGCACCTGACTTGTCTTGTTGCGGACTTGATTATTACTGATGTGAGGGTTTTGTACTGATGTAGACTTGAGTTATCAGTACTGTTGTGAGGAGTGCACACTAATAAAAAATTGATTATCAACCTCAAAATCAGATATTCCCCATTTCACTGCAGTCGGTTGAGAATTCCATTCTATTTAGCTGAGTTTCCAAATATTTGAACTCCTTGCTGATTCTTCGGATCTGGTGTCGGTTTATGAGAAACTCTTTATAGGGGAATAATGTAACACCGGGACCCAAAACAAAGAAGCCAAAGAAAACTCAAGCACACAACAACAATCAATTCACACACAATCAGTGTCACATATTACTGCTAGTCACACAATATGCATGCCTACTTAAGCACACAAATCTCGCGGGATCTCTGGTTCTACGATCTAGCATGTTGTGACAGTGTGCACGAGGACGAATAAATGTGTGGAAGAATTGGTGTAAACAGCGCTACACCAAGTGATATCTTAGCCAGGTAGCAACCTGGACTAGCTCGGAGGCGAGGACACACTCGATAAACCTGTAATGGGACACGAAGGTCGCAACCACATTATTATTAAGCGGACGGAAAAAGATCCGTACTCGTCCATGGAATAGGATAGCGGGGGAAAACTAAGGCTGCTGACATTGCCCTTTCTTGATAACTAAGATCATTAAGGGTTGCCAACACGACAGAATAAAAGAGCTATTCGGGATAGAAGCATGTCCATCACCGAAACGATAGGCGGGGCTGAAAGGAGGATATCGGCGAGATACCTGAGCACCAGTTTTGCAAACAGTGTCGGAATCACTTGGCATCACTCTGCTGGGAAAGAAATGACACCAAACACTGAAGAACAAGAAAGAAAAGAAAACTGGAGAAATGCAAAGGCTGAGCTGTAGTGGATCCAAGCCGATGCGAGCTACACTCACCAGATAAACCGTTAGCAACAAATACTAAAGCTATATGCATGGTGTGCAACAAATAAATGCAGCAACCAAATGCAATAAACAAGCCAAACTTTAAACTACCAATTTCTACCGGTTTCTACCGCTCGCGCTGACTAGGGCGTCCTACAGCCAGACCTACTCTGATACCAAGCCTGTGGCACCCCGGCTCAAAGAAACTGGAACGTCCCGTACTCCAGCCCAGAGATCGAGGAGAAGTCTCTGGAATACGGCACTGCTTGACATAGAACAAATCAGCTCTTATTACAAGAATAATAATACAAGGGTCTAATGTTACAAAGAAGCACATCAGCATGGCGACACTACGCCTGTGATACTACACTTGCTCTATGCTAGCAGCGGAACAACTCGTAGCAGGGCAATACTTCTAGCAGCGGAACGACGACGAAGGTGGTGAACTCCACTCCGTAGGGACTCTGACTGGGACACGTTCTAGCTCGCACGCATGGCAACCTTGACAAGCATTCAAGCAATCATGGCATCACCTGCAATCTGGCATGACACGCCAGGTCAATACATTGAATGTACTTGCAAGCTCACAACAACCATAAATATCAAGGCAAGACAATACATACCATTAACATGTTAATTAATTAACAACTACCATGATGAAGCAACTACTAAACATGGAATGAAACTGATACAATACTGATAAATCACCATCTCAGATCTCCATAACCATATCTCTCTTGGCTAACCGGCCAAGCAATATACCATCTCGATCACCTCGTGATCAAAACCAAACGGTGATCTTTCCGGCGATCACAACCATGACCAACACTTGGTCTCAAACGGTGATCTTTCCGGCGATCATTACCATGACCAACACTTGGTCTCAAACGGTGATCTTTCCGGGGATCACTACCATGACCAACACTTGGTCTCAACATCATCATCAACATCCTGCCAATCTGTACTGCTCAAAATATCAACATATAAATCACCTATAAGTCATTCCATCATGTGAGTGTTGATCGAACGGAGTGACCTAGTACGAACCCATGCCCATGACCGAGGACGCGGCTATCGATAGATTCAAATACACACTCTGTAGAGGTAAAACACTTTACCCACACCACGGAACCCATGGCCTCGCACTCCCATTCGGGTGGACCAACGGCGTTCCGACAAAACCGATCTACTGCCATGACACTCTTCCGGCCACTCCGACTCACTCCCCACTGGGTTATCCTGGGTGGCCTCGTATCTACCAAAGAAACCAACGACCACCGTCGTGGCCAAAACATAAACGGTCCCAAATGGGGACAAAGGTATACCAATCACAACAACGGGTACACAAGGCTTATGCCGTCCTACCTGAATAGGGTAGCGCCAGCGCATAACCTTCCCTCGTTGGAGGCACCGGCGAGAGGCATGACAATATCATCGCATTAGGGCCTTCCCATAAAGGTGAAGGAAATATGCCCTAGAGGCAATAATAAAGTTATTATTTATTTCCTTATAATCATGATAAATGTTTATTATTCATGCTAGAATTGTATTAACCGGAAACATAATACATGTGTGAATACATAGACAAACAAAGTGTCACTAGTATGCCTCGACTTGACTAGCTCGTTAATCAAAGATGGTTATGTTTCCTAACCATGAACAATGAGTTGTTATTTGATTAACGGGATCACATCATTAAAAGAATGATCTGATTGACATGACCCATTCCATTAGCTTAGCACCCGATCTTTTAGTATGTTGCTATTGCTTTCTTCATGACTTATACATGTTCCTGTAACTATGAGATTATGCAACTCCCGTTTACCGGAGGAACACTTTGGGTACTACCAAACGTCACAACGTAACTGGGTGATTATAAAGGAGTACTACAGGTGTCTCCAAAGGTACATGTTGGGTTGGCATATTTCGAGATTAGGTTGTCACTCCGATTGTCGGAGAGGTATCTCTGGGCCCTCTCGGTAATGCACATCACATAAGCCTTGCAAGCATTGCAACTAATGAGTTAGTTGCGGGATGATGTATTACAGAACAAGTAAAGAGACTTACCGGTAACGGGATTGAACTAGGTATTGGATACCGACGATCGAATCTCGGGCAAGTAACATACCGATGACAAAGGGAACAACGTATGTTGTTATGCGGTCTGACCGATAAAGATCTTCGTGGAATATGTAGGAGCCAATATGGGAATCCAGGTCTCGCTATTGGTTATTGACCGGAGACATGTCTCGGTCATGTCTACATTGTTCTCGAACCCGTAGGGTCCGCACGCTTAAGGTTACGATGACAGTTATATTATGAGTTTATGCATTTTGATATACCGAAGGTTGTTCGGAGTCCCGGATGTGATCACGGACATGACGAGGAGTCTCGAAATGGTCGAGACATAAAGATTGATATATTGGAAGCCTATGTTTGGATATCGGAAGTGTTCCGGGTGAAATCGGGATTTTACCGGAGTACCGGGAGGTTACCGGAACCCCCCGGGAGCCATATGGGCCTTAATGGGCTTTAGTGGAAAGGAGAAAGGGGCAGCCCAAGGTGGTCGCGCGCCTCCCCCCTCCCCTAGTCCTATTAGGACTAGGAGAGGTGGCCGGCCCCCCTCTCCCTCTTTCCCCCTCGGGGAATCCTAGTCCAACTAGGATTGGGGGGGAGTCCTACTCCCGGGAGTAGTAGGACTCCTCCTGCGCCCTCCTCCTGGCCGGCGCCCCCCTCCCTCTTGGCTCCTTTATATACTGAGGCAGAGGCACCCCAGAAAGACACAAGTTGATCCACGTGATCTATTCCTTAGCCGTGTGCGGTGCCCCCAGCCACCATATTCCTCGATAATACTGTAGCGGAGTTTAGGCGAAGCCCTGCTGCTGTAGTGCATCAAGATCGTCACCACGCCGTCGTGCTGACGGAACTCTTCCCCGACACTTTGCTGGATCGGAGTCCGGGGATCATCATCGAGCTGAACGTGTGCTCGAACTCGGAGGTGCCGTAGTTTCGGTGCTTGATCGGTTGGATCGTGAAGACGTACGACTACTTCCTCTACGTTGTGTCAACGCTTCCGCAGTCGGTCTGCGTGGGTACGTAGACAACACTCTCCCCTCTCGTTGCTATGCATCACATGATCTTGCGTGTGCGTAGGAATTTTTTTGAAATTACTACGAAACCCAACAGTGGCATCCGAGCCTAGGTTATTTATGTTGATGTTATATGCACGAGTAGAACACAAGTGAGTTGTGGGCGATATAAGTCATACTGCCTACCAGCATGTCATACTTTGGTTCGGCGGCATTGTTGGACGCGTACGCTTACGCGAGACCGGTTCCCCCGGCGTGCTTTGCACATAGGTGGCTTGCGGCGCGACTGTCTCTCCAACTTTAGTTGAACCAAGTATGGCTACGCCTGGTCCTTGTGAAGGTTAAAACGGAGTCTATTTGACAAACTATCGTTGTGGTTTTGATGCGTAGGTGAGATTGGTTCTTGCTTAAGCCCGTAGCAGCCACGTAAAACTTGCAACAACAAAGTAGAGGACGTCTAACTTGTTTTTGCAGGGCATGTTGTGATGTGATATGGTCAAGACATGATGCTGAATTTTATTGTATGAGATGATCATGTTTTGTAACCGAGTTATCGGCAACTGGCAGGAGCCTTATGGTTGTCGTTTTATTGTATGCAATGAAATCGCGATGTAATGCTTTACTTTATTACTAAACGGTAGTGATAGTCGTGGAAGCACAAGCTTGGCGAGACGACAACGATGCTACGATGGAGATCAAGGTGTCACGCCGGTGACGATGGTGATCACGACGGTGCTTCGGAGATGGAGATCACAAGCACGAGATGATGATGGCCATATCATATCACTTATATTGTTTGCATGTGATGTTTATCCTTTTATGCATCTTATCTTGCTTTGATTGACGGTAGCATTATAAGATGATCTCTCACTAAATTATCAAGAAGTGTTCTCCCTGAGTATGCACCGTTGTGAAAGTTCTTCGTGCTGAGACACCACGTGATGATCGGGTGTGATAGGTTCTACGTTCAAATACAACGGGTGCAAAACAGTTGCACACGCGGAATACTCAGGTTATACTTGACGAGCCAAGCATATACAGATATGGCCTCGGAACACGGAGACCGAAAGGTCGAGCGTGAATCATATAGTAGATATGATCAACATAACGATGTTCACCATTGAAAACTACTCCATCTCACGTGATGATCGGTTATGGTTTAGTTGATTTGGATCACGTAATCACTTAGAGGATTAGAGGGATGTCTATCTAAGTGGGAGTTCTTTAATTAATTTGATTAACTGAACTTAAATCTATCATGAAACTTAGTACCTGATTAGTGTCTTGCTTGTTTATGTTTGATTGTAGATATATGGCTCGTGCTGTTGTTCCGTTGAATTTTAATGCGTTCCTTGAGAAAGCAAAGTTGAAAGATGATGGTAGCAATTACATGGACTGGGTCCGTAACTTGAGGATTATCCTCATTGCTGCACAGAAGAATTACGTCCTGGAAGCACCGCTGGGTGCCAGGCCTGCTGCAGGAGCAACGCCGGATGTTATGAACGTCTGGCAGAGCAAAGCTGATGACTACTCGATAGTTCAGTGTGCCATGCTTTACGGCTTAGAATCGGGACTTCAACGACGTTTTGAACGTCATGGAGCATATGAGATGTTCCAGGAGTTGAAGTTAATATTTCAAGCAAATGCCCGGATTGAGAGATATGAAGTCTCCAATAAGTTCTATAGCTGCAAGATGGAGGAGAACAGTTCTGTCAGTGAGCATATACTCAAAATGTCTGGGTATAATAATCACTTGATTCAATTGGGAGTTAATCTTCCAGATGATTGCGTCATTGACAGAATTCTTCAATCACTGCCACCAAGCTACAAGAGCTTCGTGATGAACTATAATATGCAAGGGGATGAATAAGACTATTCCCGAGCTCTTCGCGATGCTGAAAGCTGCGGAGGTAGAAATCAAGAAGGAGCATCAAGTGTTGATGGTCAACAAGACCACTAGTTTCAAGAAAAAGGGCAAAGGGAAGAAGAAGGGGAACTTCAAAAAGAATGGCAAGCAAGTTGCTACTCAAGAGAAGAAACCCAAACCTGGACCTAAGCCTGAAACTGAGTGCTTCTATTGCAAGCAGACTGGTCACTGGAAGCGGAACTGCCCCAAGTATTTGGCGGATAAGAAGGATGGCAAGGTGAACAAAGGTATATGTGATATACATGTTGTTGATGTGTACCTTACTAATGCTCGCAGTAGCACCTGGGTATTTGATACTGGTTCTGTTGCTAATATTTGCAACTCGAAACAGGGACTACGGATTAAGCGAAGATTGGTTAAGGACGAGGTGACGATGCGCGTGGGAAACGGTTCCAAAGTCGATGTGATCGCAGTCGGCACGCTACCTCTACATCTACCTTCGGGATTAGTATTAGACCTAAATAATTGTTATTTGGTGCCAGCGTTAAGCATGAACATTATATCTGGATCTTGTTTGATGCGAGACGGTTATTCATTTAAATCAGAGAATAATGGTTGTTCTATTTATATGAGTAATATCTTTTATGGTCATGCACCCTTGAAGAGTGGTCTATTCTTATTGAATCTCGATAGTAGTAACACACATATTCATAATGTTGAAGCCAAAAGATGCAGAGTTGATAATGAGAGTGCAACTTATTTGTGGCACTGCCGTTTAGGTCATATCGGTGTAAAGCGCATGAAGAAACTCCATACTGATGGACTTTTGGAACCACTTGATTATGAATCACTTGGTACTTGCGAACCGTGCCTCATGGGCAAGATGACCAAAACACCGTTCTCCGGAACTATGGAGAGAGCAACAGATTTGTTGGAGATCATACATACAGATGTATGTGGTCCGATGAATATTGAGGCTCGTGGCGGATATCATTATTTTCTCACCTTCATAGATGATTTAAGCAGATATGGGTATATCTACTTAATGAAACATAAGTCTGAAACATTTGAAAAGTTCAAGGAATTTCAGAGTGAAGTTGAAAATCATCGTAACAAGAAAATAAAGTTTCTACGATCTGATCGTGGAGGAGAATATTTGAGTTACGAGTTTGGTGTACATTTGAAAAATTGTGGAATAGTTTCGCAACTCACGCCACCCGGAACACCTCAGCGTAATGGTGTGTCCGAACGTCGTAATCGTACTTTATTGGGTATGGTGCGATCTATGATGTCTCTTACTGATTTACCGCTATCGTTTTGGGGATACGCTCTAGAGATGGCCGCATTCACGTTAAATAGGGCACCATCAAAATCCGTTGAGACGACGCCTTATGAACTGTGGTTTGGCAAGAAACCAAAGTTGTCGTTTCTGAAAGTTTGGGGCTGCGATGCTTATGTGAAAAAGCTTCAACCTGATAAGCTCGAACCCAAATCGGAGAAATGTGTCTTCATAGGATATCCAAAGGAAACTATTGGATACACCTTCTATCACAGATCCGAAGGCAAGACTTTTGTTGCTAAATTCGGAAACTTTCTAGAGAAGGAGTTTCTCTTGAAAGAAGTGAGTGGGAGGAAAGTAGAACTTGACGAGGTAACTGTACCTACTCCCTTACTGGAAAGTAGTACATCACAGAAAACTGTTCCAGTGACACCTACACCAGTTAGTGAGGAAGCTAATGATAATGATCATGAAACTTCAGATCAAGATACTACTGAACCTCGTAGATCAACCAGAGTGAGATCCGCGCCAGAGTGGTACGGTAATCCTGTTCTAGAAGTCATGCTACTAGATCATGATGAACCTACGAACTATGAAGAAGCGATGGTGAGCCCAGATTCCGCAAAGTGGCTTGAAGCCATGAAATCTGAGATGGGATCCATGTATGAGAACAAAGTATGGACTTTGGTTGACTTGCCCAATGATCGGCAAGCAATTGAGAATAAATGGATCTTCAAGAAGAAGACTGACGCTGACGGTAATATTACTGTCTACAAAGCTCGACTTGTCGCGAAAGGTTTTCGGCAAGTTCAAGGGATTGACTACGATGAGACTTTCTCACCCGTAGCGATGCTTAAGTCCGTCCGAATCATGTTAGCAATTGCCGCATTTTACGATTATGAAATTTGGCAAATGGATGTCAAAACTGCATTCCTGAATGGATTTCTGGAAGAAGAGTTGTATATGAGGCAACCAGAAGGTTTTGTCGATCCAAAAGGAGCTAACAAAGTGTGCAAGCTCCAGCGATCCATTTATGGACTGGTGCAAGCCTCTCGGAGTTGGAATAAACGCTTTGATAGTGTGATCAAAGCATTTGGTTTTATACAGACTTTCGGAGAAGCCTGTATTTACAAGAAAGTGAGTGGGAGCTCTGTAGCATTTCTGATATTATATGTGGATGACATATTACTAATTGGAAATGATATAGAATTTCTGGATAGCATAAAGGGATACTTGAATAAGAGTTTTTCAATGAAAGACCTCGGTGAAGCTGCTTACATATTAGGCATAAAGATCTATAGAGATAGATCAAAATGCTTAATTGGACTTTCACAAACAACATACCTTGAAATTTTTTTGAAGAAGTTCAAAATGGATCAAGCAAAGAAAGGATTCTTGCCTGTGTTACAAGGTATGAAATTGAGTAAGACTCAATGCCCGACCACTGCAGAAGATAGAGAGAATATGAAAGATGTTCCCTATGCATCAGCCATAGGATCTATCATGTATGCAATGCTGTGTACCAGACCCAATGTGTGCCTTGCTAGAAGTCTAGCAGGGAGGTACCAAAGTAATCCAGGAGTGGATCACTGGACAGCGGTCAAGAACATCCTGAAATACCTGAAAAGGACTAAGGATATGTTTCTCGTATATGGAGGTGACAAATAGCACGTCGTAAATGGTTACGTTGATGCAAGCTTTGACACTGATCCGGACGATTCTAAATCGCAAACCGGATACGTGTTTACATTAAACGGTGGAGCTATCAGTTGGTGTAGTTCTAAACAAAGCATCGTAGCAGGATCTACATGTGAAGCGGAGTACATAGCTGCTTCGGAAGCAGCGAACGAAGGAGTCTGGATGAAGGAGTTCATATCCGATCTAGGTGTCATACCTAGTGCATCGGGTCCAATGAAAATCTTTTGTGAAAATACTGGTGCAATTGCCTTGGCAAAGGAATCCAGATTTCACAAGAGAACCAAGCACATCAAGAGACGCTTCAATTCCATCCGGGATCTAGTCCAGGTGGGAGACATAGAGATTTGCAAGATACATACGGATCTGAATGTTGCAGACCCGTTGACTAAGCCTCTTCCACGAGCAAAACATGATCAGCACCAAGGCTCCATGGGTGTTAGAATCATTACGGTGTAATCTAGATTATTGACTCTAGTGCAAGTGGGAGACTGAAGGAAATATGCCCTAGAGGCAATAATAAACTTATTATTTATTTCCTTATAATCATGATAAATGTTTATTATTCATGCTAGAATTGTATTAACCGGAAACATAATACATGTGTGAATACATAGACAAACAAAGTGTCACTAGTATGCCTCTACTTGACTAGCTCGTTAATCAAAGATGGTTATGTTTCCTAACCATGAACAATGAGTTGTTATTTGATTAACGGGATCACATCATTAAAAGAATGATCTGATTGACATGACCCATTCCATTATCTTAGCACCCGATCGTTTAGTATGTTGCTATTGCTTTCTTCATGACTTATACATGTTCCTGTAACTATGAGATTATGCAACTCCCGTTTACCGGAGGAACACTTTGGGTACTACCAAACGTCACAACGTAACTGGGTGATTATAAAGGAGTACTACAGGTGTCTCCAAAGGTACATGTTGGGTTGGCATATTTCAAGATTAGGTTTTGTCACTCCGATTGTCGGAGAGGTATCTCTGGGCCCTCTCGGTAATGCACATCACATAAGCCTTGCAAGCATTGCAACTAATGAGTTAGTTGCGGGATGATGTATTACAGAACTAGTAAAGAGACTTACCGGTAACGAGATTGAACTAGGTATTGGATACCGACGATCGAATCTCGAGCAAGTAACATACCGATGACAAAGGGAACAACGTATGTTGTTATGCGGTCTGACCGATAAAGATCTTCGTAGAATATGTAGGAGCCAATATGGGCATCCAGGTCCCGCTATTGGTTATTGACCGGAGACATGTCTCGGTCATGTCTACATTGTTCTCGAACCCGTAGGGTCCGCACGCTTAAGGTTACGATGACAGTTATATTATGAGTTTATGCATTTTGATGTACCGAAGGTTGTTCGGAGTCCCGGATGTGATCACGGACATGACGAGGAGTCTCGAAATGGTCGAGACATAAAGATTGATATATTGGAAGCCTATGTTTGGATATCGGAAGTGTTCCGGGTGAAATCGGGATTTTACCGGAGTACCGGGAGGTTACCGGAACCCCCCGGGAGCCATATGGGCCTTAATGGGCTTTAGTGGAAAGGGGAAAGGGGCAGCCCAGGGTGGCCGCGTGCCTCCCCCCTCCCCTAGTCCTATTAGGACTAGGAGAGGTGGCCGGCCCCCCTCTCCCTCCTTCCCCCTCGGGGAATCCTAGTCCAACTAGGATTGGGGGGGGGGAGTCCTACTCTCGGGAGGAGTAGGACTCCTCCTGCGCCCTCCTCCTGGCCGGCGGCCCCCTCCCCCTTGGCTCCTTTATATACTGAGGCAGAGGCACCCCAAAAAGACACAAGTTGATCCACGTGATCTATTCCTTAGCCGTGTGCGGTGCCCCCAGCCACCATATTCCTCGATAATACTGTAGCGGAGTTTAGGCGAAGCCCTGCTGCTGTAGTGCATCAAGATCGTCACCACGCCGTCGTTCTAACGGAACTCTTCCCCGACACTTTGCTGGATCGGAGTCCGGGGATCGTCATCGAGCTGAACGTGTGCTCAAACTCGGAGGTGCCGTAGTTTCGGTGCTTGATCGGTTGGATCGTGAAGACGTACGACTACTTCCTCTACGTTGTGTCAACGCTTCCGCAGTCGGTCTGCGTGGGTACGTAGACAACACTCTCCCCTCTCGTTGCTATGCATCACATGATCTTGCGTGTGCGTAGGAATTTTTTTGAAATTACTACGAAACCCAACAAAAGGCAAATGTGGTTGCACTAGAAAAGCCCGGTTCGGTGGCACTTGACAAACTTAATGACGGAATTAATCCCCAAAATAACAGTATTAACTGATACTTCGATATCATCTACCAACCTATAATCCAAGTCCTAGCAATATCCAACAAATAATCCAAAGCTTAATATCGTCTTGACAAAATACTCTGAGGACAGCATAACACTGCTATCATGATGAATCCAAACGATAATACTACTACTCAAATATCAAGAACTAACTATCCAACTATGATCCACATGCAAGCATCATCTCCATACTCCAAAACATAATATCATCTAGCATCATAATGAAAATAACACTAGCCACTAATAATCCAAAGGCAACATGATATCCAAAGTAATACTCCAAAATAATACCAGATACCATCATGAAATAATCATAATAGCCACTAATAATCCAAAGGCAACATGATATCCAAAGTAATATCGCAAGCATAATACCATCATAAAAGCCACTAATAATCCAAAGGCAACATGACATCCAAAATAATACTCCAAAATATCTTGTCCACAATCACCATGACAAATAATCATAATAGCCACTAAGAATCCAAAGGCACATGTTATTCACATAATCATCAAAATATAAGTCCTAGAACTTCAAGCAATATCAAGATCAAAACAATACTCCGATAAATGCCATGAACAAATCATACATAGATAATGCAATATTTTAAACAAGTTCAAATAAATAAACCATGTCACTGCATTGCAATCGTGCAAATGGAGGGTGTGGCTTGCCTGGGTGGAAGAACTCACCGGGAAGAAGTGCGAGAAGCTCGCGGAAAGAATTGTCGAAAAACGTTCTCTCTCGGAGGGGGATGATTAAGCGTAAGGGAAAAATGGTCATTTTCAGAATGTAAAAACATCATGAAAGTATTACCAACAGAACGGGCTCGACGAGACGAAGAAGTGAGCGCTGGTTTCACCTCGATCGGAGTTACGGTTGCGGAGTTATGAGGTGTTGAACACCAGGGACCAATCTGTGAATAAAACTTCAACAAACAAGTCCCTGGAGGCAAAAACTAAAAGCGCCTTCGGCAAAATACGTTTCCTGGAAAGTGAAAACGTATTTTAAGCTACAGAAGAGAAGAATACGCTTCCTGAAAGGGAAAGCGCAGTTTTGGCAAAAGCAGACTAAGAATATGCTTTCGGAAAAGTGAAACGTATTCTTGAATTACGCTTCCACTTAAAAAATGCGGGCCCGGGGCTGGGGTCACTTACACATGCGGTCGGGCGGGGTCCACGGGCAGGAGGAGGGGGCACGGGCCTCGTCTTCCTCCTCCTCTCTCTGTCCCGATCAAGACAGAGGAGGAGCGGGGAGGGGCGACCCCGACGAGGGGCCCGGGCGGCTCCGGCCGTCTCCCGCTCGGCCGAGGCCACCGGCGGGTGCGGCGGCGCCTGGCTCATCGATAGAGAGAGGAGGCGGCCACCGGGAAGGAGAGGAGGACGCGAGGGCGGAGGAGTGTGATTCTCTTCGGCTTTCAAGTACCTTCCTTGCATATGCCTCCTGTCATAGTGTAATTCCCTCCGGCTTTTGATGTTCCTCCATCCTGAGGTAGTAAATCAAAATACCAAGATCATCCATCTTGAAAAGCTCCTTCATTTGTAGCTTGAACTTTGCAGTCAACTCTTCATCTACTCCAGTTATCAGCAGGTCGTCGACGTAGGTGCCAACTAGTAGACGATCCCTTCCTTCACCTCTCTCGAAAATCGCATGCTCTTGCGGGGCTTTCTCAAATCCAAGAGAAATTAACGTCCGATCAAGTTTGATGTTCCACGCCCGAGGGTCTTGTCGTAGCCCATACAAGACTTTGTGCAACTTCATTACCTTGTGCTCTTCTCCCTCTTTGATGAAACCCGGTGGCTGATTCACATACACGTCTCCTTCTAACTCGCCGTTCGAAAACATGGATTTTACATCCATGTGATGTATCTTCCATGATTCCTGAACCGCGAGAGCGATGAGTAGTCTCACCGATTCCATCTTTTCAACAGGAACAAACACTTCTTCAAAGTCCACACCTTTCTCTTGCACGTACTCTTTTGCTACTAGCCTCGCTTTGTGCTCACGCACCTTCAGCTTCATTCTTGATCTTAAACTCCCACTTGAGATCCATGACTTTTTCATTTGAACTAGGCACCAACACAGATTGGCCTCCTTCTCCCTCTGGGCCACGCTGGATAGCCTTCATGCCTGGGTTGCAGCCTAGTGGAATTTCTCTCGATGAGCCAAATCCATCTGTTCCACCACTTAGAGCTCCTCCACCCAGGCCACCAACAGCTCCCGCTCGCCTTCCTATTTTGACAGGCAGAATACTGGACATACTTGCTGGCTGGCCACCAAGTGATGCTAATGCATCACTGCCTCGTGACAAACCTTCAGGTGTGTCTATGTTGTAGCTTGAGGTACTTTCTCACGTGATCTATCTCTTTGCCCACCATCATGCGGTGCGGCCCCACTTGGGCTTCCTTGTGGCCTTCCAGCCACAGCCTTTGTTGGGCTGGCCTCTAGCCCACAACGTGAGTCTTGCTTTATTGTTGAGCCACCACACACAGCTTCTTTGAAGTCTCGGTCTGCATCAACGGTGGCTGCTAGGTGGTATATGCCTCGATCCGCCATGATGCCTTGAGCTCGAATGCTTGCGGCCAATACTTTCGGCCGACTCGGCGAGACACCACCCTCAACGTTGGTGTTGCTTTTTCTCCACGGCCGAGCAGACGCGGCAATTGCTGCTTCCGCTCCAGCAAAGTTAGCACTTATGCTTGTAACATCGACATAACTTTCGGAATCACCCCCGCGTCCATAGCATCTACACGAGTTTCCGAACCATGATCTTGAGAATGAACTTTTTCTTTACAGAGCGCGACAATTTCTTTAGCCGACACTTGAAGAACTGGATCCTCCTTGTCCACAAGTTCACACATCAACATCATGTCACTTTCATCACCTAACTGGGCCATGTGCGCCTTCTCCTTCGGGGGATTCTTACACTCCGACTTGAAGTGCCCGAGAAGATTACAGTTGTGACAACGGATCTTCCTCTTGTCGAACTTTTTCTTATTTGGCTTCTCCGATTGTTCATCAGTGTCCTTTGCGGGACGGTACTTTTCACTGCTATCGTACGCCTCGTCGAAATTGTTCTCTTTGGAAACCATTGCCTGCCACTGAGCACGCGTTAGCATTAGGTACTCATCCTCTTTTGCATCACCGTAACTCAGTTTCATCCGCTCATCATGGGCCTTGAAGCGACCAACCAGATCATCCAAAGTGAGAGTCTTGAGATCAACACACTGCTCGATCTCTGACACAATCGACATGTAGCGCGCTGGAGCGGCATGTAGGAAAGGCCGAACCACGGAGATGTCCTCCAACTTATCTCCGAGACCGTGAATCCCGTTTACTATCGAGGCAACCCTCGCTGCGAAGGCGTCCACCGTCTCATCTTGTCCCATCCTCAGATTCTCGTAACTTTTCAGCAAAGTTTGCAAGTTCGCCTCGCGCACACGCGAGTGCCCTAGATGCAATGTCTTGAGCATGTCCCATGCCTCCTTCGCTGATGTCTTCGAGATTAGATGCTGCTACACGTCCACCGGCATCACCGAGCAGATGGTCGTGATAGCCTGGTGATCCTTCCTATACAAGGCACCACCCTTCAGGTACTCATCACCGCTGGGGTCGACGGCTTCCCAGATCTCATTGGCCTCGAGCGCCCACTCCATCATGGTCGCCCACACCACAAAGTTCCTATGGTCGAATCGTGGATACTCGGATCTCACCGGAGCAACAATTACTTTAGCCGCACCGGAGTATTCCGCCAGCTGCTTGTTCTTCTCGTCGTCTGACATGAGCTTCCGTTACTAGAAGATCAACCTTGCTCTGATACCAATTGTTGGCCCAGACCCGACACCGAGTACTTTCCGACGGCGGTGACGACCGGCGATCAAACAACGATGACAAACAAAATTAGCTGACGAACTCGACGAAGTTACTTTACGTCAAGATGCACCGCAGTGCAAAGCTAGCCCAAAACTAGCTGGCTCCTGATCGATTCTTTCACCTGGACATGTACTAGCACCCACAAGCACTTCTAGTCAGAATCAATTGACATGTATGATTGTCTAGCTAGCTCACGTACACGACGAAACACGATAATTGATTTGATAGCCATGCAGGCTCGTGTCGAGCCTGTTTGTCTTTCTTTATTGCACTGGTAGATAGATTACACGGGCTGCGTGTACTTATATACACGTACAAACCTCGGTTTACAACTCCTAATCCTACAAGACCACATACACGTGCCGTGCACAACTCGTGTTTAAGTCTAATATTACCTCCCTTTGTTGGTTGTCATTATTCGAGTGCGCCTTCTCTCAAAATGGACATGAAAAATACCACAGCATGTCGGGTGCCCTTCCATGATAGCATGCCAACTTTCATGAATTTCAGACGAGTTTTAGATTTACTAGAATTAAAAAACCAGGCATCTCAATGTTTTGCCGGCAATCAACGGTGCCCTGGTGTTTGAAATTCATTCCCATTTCGTGCATGGGACCTAAGCATGCACCAAAGGAGATAGATTTGATTTTTAAACCAATTTATTTGCACTGGAGCATGCACATGTAGTTCAAATTTGAATTATGCACATAAATGCATTGAAAACTCAGTTAATGCATAAAAATGTCCAAACGAACCCCGAAAAATCACAAAAATTCACACAACACTCCCGTTGCTCTATGTTGACACGAGAAAAAAATTGAAAGCAATAAGAGGCAATGGATATCGTTTCGTCCCCAAAGGTGGGACATTCACTACCGAAAACCATCATGCTTGTTGTGAGAAGCTCCGGTTTGTGAGAAGCATGGACCCAAACCTGCCCCAAATGGGACAAAATTTGTACCACGGCATATTGATGCCGTTCCATGATAGCATGCCAAGTTTCATGAATTTCAGACGAGTTTTGGATTTACTAGTATTTAAAAACCAGGCATCTCAATGTTTTGCCTGCAATCAACGATGCCCTGGTGTTTGAAATTCATTCCCATTTCTTGCATGGGACCCAAGCATGCACCCAAGGAGACAGATTTGATTTTTCAACCAATTTATATGCACTGGAGCATGCACATGTAGTTCAAATTTGAATTATGCACATAAATGCATTGAAAACTCAGTTAATGCATAAAATGTCCAAACGAACCCCGAAAAATCACAAAAATTCACACAACACTCCTGTTGTTCTATGTTGACATGAGCAAAAATTTGAAAGCAATAAGAGGCAATGAATATCGTTTCGTCCCCAAAGGTGGGACGTTCCCTACCGAAAACCATCATGCTTGTTGTGAGAAGCTCCGGTTTGTGAGAAGCATATACCCAAACCTGCCCCAAATGGGATAAATTTTTTACGACGGCATGTTGATGCCGCTCCATGATAGCATGCCAAGTTTCATGAATTTCAGACGGGTTTTGGATTTACTAGAATTCAAAAACCAGGCATCTCAATGTTTTGCCGGCAATCAACGGTGCCATGGTGTTTGAAATTCATTCCCATTTCTTGCATGGGACCTAAGCATGCACCCAAGGACACATATTTGATTTTTCAACCAGTTTATATGCACTGGAGCATGCACATGTAGTTCAAATTTGAATTATGCACATAAATGCATTGAAAACTCCCTTAATGCATAAAAATGTCCAAACGAACCCCGAAAAATCACAAAAATTCACACAACACTCCTGTTGTTCTATGTTGACACGAGAAAAAAAATTGAAAGCAATAAGAGGCAATGGATATTGTTTCGTCCCCAAAGATGGGACATTCCCTACCGAAACCATCATGCTTGTCGTGAGAAGCTCCGGTTTGTGAGAAGCATATACCAAAACCTGCCCCAAATGGGACAAAATTTTTACCACGGCATGTTGATGCTGCTCCATGATAGCATACCAAGTTTCATGAATTTCAGACGGGTTTTGGCTTTACTAGAATTTAAAACCAGGCATCTCAATGTTTTGCCGGCAATCAACGGTGCCATGGTGTTTGAAATTCATTCCCATTTCTTGCATGGGACCTAAGCATGCACCCAAGGACACGGATTTGATTTTTCAACTAGTTTATATGCACTGGAGCATGCGCATGTAGTTCAAATTTGAATTATGCACATAAATGCATTGAAAACTCACTTAGTGCATAAAAATGTCCAAACGTACCCCGAAAAATCACAGAAATTCACACAACACTCCTGTTGTTCTATGTTGACACGAGAAAAAATATGAAAGCAATAAGAGGCAATGAATATCGTTTCGTTCTCAAAGGTGGGACGTTCCATACCGGAAACCATCATGCTTGTTGTGAGAAGCTCCGGTTTGTGAGAAGCATGTACCCAAACCTACCCCAAATGGGACAAAAATTTTACCAAGGCATGTTGATGCCGCTCCATGATAGCATGCCAAGTTTCATGAATTTCAGACGAGTTTTGGATTTACTAGAATTTTAAAACCAGGCATCTCAATGTTTTGCCGGCAATCAACTGTGCCAGGGTGTTTGAAATTCATTCCCATTTCTTGCATGGGACCTAAGCATGCACCCAAGGACAAAGATTTGATTTTTCAAAGAATTTATATGCACTGGAGCATGTGCATGTAGTTCAAATTTGAATTATGCACATAAATGCATTGAAAACTCACTCGATGCATAAAAATGTCCAAACGAACCCTGAATAATTCCAATTCTTTTATGATCACTGCAGATAAATGGTCTAGCAATTCAAACACCGTCCATGGCCGCTGTGACCCCATTATGTAATTCAAATCAAGACGAAAAATCAAGTAGATCCCACACACTTTATTATAACCGACCGTGTGAGATGCAACACAAAATATCTTCGGACCGTGTGTGATGACACTTTGCGTGCCTGTTTTTTGGCTGAAGCGATTCCAAATTTTCGGCTTCCATGGAAATATCTACCTCCCCGCCCCTCCCCCTTACCAAAAGCCACATTCCCCCTCTTTCCGCCTTCCTTTCCAAGTTGAAACTTTCACTCCTTGCTTGCAGCGCGCTCGCCTCCTTGCCGGTGACCCTCCTTCACGCTGCTCGGCCTCGCCTATCCAGACAGGTAATCCACACACGACCCCCATCCTCCTCCTCCTTCCACATCCCACATGCCCCGACCGCTGGCGAGAGCGCGACACCTTCCACCCAAATCACCGACCCCTCCACCAAATAAGCTCCGACCTAAGCCATGGTGCACGCAGTATAGCCAGGACCTCAAGGAGCATTTGGCAGCGGAGAAGCAAATCGCGACCGCACGCGCGGATGAGGTCGTGATGGCTGCCATTCATGTCGACCCCCAGATCTTGGAGGAGCACCTCGCCGTCGAGGCCACCGTTGACGCCTCGCGCGCTGACACCGCAACGCGGTTGGCTGCTTTAAACGACAGTTCATGGCGTTTTCTCAAGGCCACTGTTGGTGCCTTCGATGAAGACTACGAGGTGTTTTCTCAGCGTGCACGTGCTTACCTCATCTCGAGAGCCAGCAGGTTGGTGCCCTGAGCGGCTCAGGCAACTCACCACTACAACGACGGCACCCACGATGCGAAGGCCTCGCCCTCTTCCATGTCCAAAGAGCCAATCGTCATCGATATCTCCGACAATGAGTATCTTGTCTTATTAGCTCACTATAAGGACCCATGTTCAGTTTGCTAGCTACTTCCTTTCCTTAAAAAAATTTGTTCTATCTAATTTTACCATGCAATCTTCTGCTATAGTGTACATGTTCTATATGTCGTGCAATGTGGTGTTCAATTAGATTCTTTGTTCAATTCAGCAAATGTGATGTTCAATTCTTCAGGGTGCAATATTTCCAAGTTGTTAAACATGCTTGGTTTGGTTAACTGTCTGATCTTCTATTAGGAGTATGTTATATTGTTCAATTGGTGTTTAGTTAACTACTTGGTTCACTTGTTGTGGTGTTTAGTTAACTGCTTGGTTCAATTCTGGAATGCGATGTTCAATTGTTGTGGGTGCATTCTGTTATTGTATACCATGTGAGGAATAAATCGAATTTGGCTGTACTAAATATAGGAGAAACAAATACAATTGCTATATTTCCAAGTTCTTAAGCATGCTTGGTTTGGTTACCTGTCTGATCTTCTATTAGGAGTATGTTATATTGTGCAATGTGGTGCTCAGTTAATGCTTGGTTCATTTTATTGTGGTGTTTAGTTAACTGCTTGGTTCAATTCTGCAATGTGATGTTCAATTGTTGTGGCTGCATTCTCTTATTGTATACCATGTGAGAAATACATCGAATTTGGCTGTACTAAATACATGAGAAACAAATACAATTGCTATATTTCCAAGTTGTTAAGCATGCTTGGTTTGGTTAACTGTCTGATCTTCTATTAGGAGTATGTTATATTGCAATGTGGTGCTCAGTTAACGTTTGGTTCATTTGTTGTGGTGTTTAGTTAACTGCTTGGTTCAATTCTACAATGCGATGTTCAGTTGCTGTGGCTGCATTCTGTTATTGTATACCATGTGAGGAATAAATCAAATTTGGTTGCACTTAATACATGAGAAACATATACAAGTGTTGTATTTCCTAGTTCTTAATCATGCTTGGTTTGGATAAATGGGTTTTCCATGTGGCTTGAATTAATCTGATTAATCTGCAATGTGCTTATTTATCATCAACATATTTTACTGATAGCATGTGAACCCTTACTTAACCTGATTACTAACTACCTTATATGTGTTGCAGGGAAACAATGGGAAGCACTGAGGTTTACAAGATGGTACTAATTATTATACCTTGCCTTTTTGTATTCCTACCTGATTACTAATTATTATATTCTGATTAATCTTGTTGTTAGTCAGGTGATCATGGATGCCCATGCGGGACCACAAATATATAGGCTTGTCACCGATAACCACGCGAGGGAGTGTACTGTTCGAAGGCAACCACTACATGCATATGTATGGAGGTGATGCGTGCATGCATGTTTGAATACACAACATTGATGTGGCACGTGTGTCAAAAATCATACACTATCTCCCCACACAGAGCGAGATCGGTTCATGATGTGTCGTTGTACTAGCCTCTTCGACTCGATGGGAGGGATTCATGCGTACACATGCATGCGTGTGTGCTCAAGCTGTATCATGCATCTCATCCCAGAGCAAAAGTAATAATCCCCTCCTAAGTCAAATTAACCTCTCTTGTTGTCAAGCAAAAAGTAGTGATGGACCAAGCGGGCCCACAAATGGAAAGCATCGATATCGCTGATAACCGCTTAAGTGGGTGCGAGAGGACAACCACCACTGCTTTGCATGTGGGAAAAACATATATATGTTGAATACCCAAAATGCACAACTTTGATGTGCCACATGCCTCAAAAACTGTAATCCATGCACCCACACAGAGCGAGGTTCATATCAAGCATACTACATATGATGGTCCCCTTCCCCCTCTTCACCGCATACTATATGCTCCTGTCGTAATATATGTAACCCAAAAGAATTCTCATCGATGGTGAAATTAATCAACCTCTCCCGATGTAGGTCAAAGTGATGCATGCATGCATCAACGATGGCCTCGTGGGCCCACAGATGGAAGCATCACACGTGATTGTCCTAGCTAGGATATGCATGTGGCCCAAAAAGGTGTTGTGTGATGTTTGAATAACCAATTTCACAATTTTGATGTGGCACGTGTCTCGGAAACCAAAAATTCTCGACACTGAGTGAGGTGTACTTGTTCACGAACGCGTACGCATAGTATATATGCTAGTCCCCTCCCACCTCTTCGACGCGTACTATATACCACCATAACACAAACAAAAAAGATTCCACCTTGCTGGTCAAATTAACCTCATTGTCGGTTGTTCGTCAAAGTGATGGATGATGACCTCTCGGGCCCACGAAAAGCGTCACACGCGAGTATCGAGTGTCGTGTAGGACAACCATCGACTGCATGTGGCCAAAACATTTATGTATGACAGGGTTGTGTAATGTTTTAAATAACAAGTTCATGACTCTGATGTGGCACCGGTCTGCCTAACAAAACGGCCAACCCACATGGTGGCTCACAACTCGTAGTGTACTGCGAGCCACCCGCCACCCCCAGACGCACACACCCACACACATACCGCGAATCTACCGCAACTACGATGCATGTTAAATTAATTATCCTGCGGTGAACATACATGTTACCAGATGAGGGACGTTTTAATTTCAAAAAAATCACAGAGATCATTAAGACGTTTTAGTACATTGATTGATTTTCTACGGGTATAATGTGCAAAAATCAAATTTGAGCTATATGCACACGTGACAGTGCACCTAAATGGATTTGCAAAAACACACGTGTCTCACTGGGTGCATGTTTACTGTTGGGTTTCGTAGTAATTTCAAAAAAATTCCTACGCACACGCAAGATCATGTGATGCATAGCAACGAGAGGGGAGAGTGTTGTCTACGTACCCACGCAGACCGACTGCGGAAGCGTTGACACAACGTAGAGGAAGTAGTCGTACGTCTTCGCGATCCAACCGATCAAGCACCGAAACCACGGCACCTCCGAGTTCGAGCACACGTTCAGCTCGATGACGATCCCCGGACTCCGATCCAGCAAAGTGTCGGGGAAGAGTTCCGTCAGCACGACGGCGTGGTGACGATCTTGATGTACTACAGCAGCAGGGCTTCGCCTAAACTCCGCTACAGTATTATCGAGGACTATGGTGGCTGGGGGCACCGCACACGGCTAAGGAATAGATCACGTGGATCAACTTCTGTGTTTCTGGGGTGCCTCTGCCTCAGTATATAAAGGACTAGAGGGGGGAGGCTGGCCGGCCAAGGTGTGGCGCGCCAGGAGAGTCCTACTCCCTCTGGGAGTAGGATCCCCCCCCCCCCAATCCTAGTTGGAATAGGACTCCTTGAGGGGGGAAAGAGAGAGAGGGGGCCGGCCACCTCTCCTAGTCCTAATAGGACTAGGGGAAGGGGGGAGGCGCACAGCCACCTTGGGCTGCCCCTTTCTCCTTTCCACTAAAGCCCACTAAGGCCCATATAGCTCCCGGGGGGTTCCGGTAACCTCCCGGTACTCCGGTAAAATCCCGATTTCACCCGGAACACTTCCGATATCCAAACATAGGCTTCCAATATAGCAATCTTTATGTCTCGACCATTTCGAGACTCCTCGTCATGTCCGTGATCACATCCGGGACTCCGAACAACCTTCGGTATATCAAAATGCATAAACTCATAATATAACTGTCATCGTAACCTTAAGCGTGCGGACCCTACGGGTTCGAGAACAATGTAGACATGACCGAGACACGTCTCCGGTCAATAACCAATAGCGGGACCTGGATGCCCATATTGGCTCCTACATATTCTACGAAGATCTTTATCGGTCAGACCGCATAACAACATACGTTGTTCCCTTTGTCATCGGTATGTTACTTGCCCGAGATTCGATCGTCGGTATCCAATACCTAGTTCAATCTCGTTACCGGCAAGTCTCTTTACTCGTTCTGTAAATACATCATCCCGCAACTAACTCATTAGTTGCAATGCTTGCAAGGCTTATGTGATGTGCATTACCGAGAGGGCCCAGAGATACCTCTCCGACAATCGGAGTGACAAAACCTAATCTTGAAATACGCCAACCCAACATGTACCTTTGGAGACACCTGTAGTACTCCTTTATAATCACCCAGTTACGTTGTGACGTTTGGTAGTACCCAAAGTGTTCCTCCGGTAAACGGGAGTTGCATAATCTCATAGTTATAGGAACATGTATAAGTCATGAAGAAAGCAATAGCAACATACTAAACGATCGGGTGCTAAGCTAATGGAATGGGTCATGTCAATCAGATCATTCTCTTAATGATGTGACCCCGTTAATCAAATAACAACTCATTGTTCATGGTTAGGAAACATAACCATCTTTGATTAACGAGCTAGTCAAGTAGAGGCATACTAGTGACACTTTGTTTGTCTATGTATTCACACATGTATTATGTTTCCGGTTAATACAATTCTAGCATGAATAATAAACCTTTATCATGATTATAAGGAAATAAATAATAACTTTATTATTGCCTCTAGGGCATATTTCCTTCATCTACTCCCCGTGCAACAAATTTCAAACATTGAGAATCTTGATTTTTAAATTCTAGTACATCCAAAACTTATTTGAAGTTCATGAAACTTCCCGTGTTGTCATATGGACACCAATACAAAGTGGCATTGTACTTTTTTGGTGAAATTTGAGAGAAGTTTTGATGTAATCTTTATCTAATTACAGACGGGAGATTATTAATAATTGGGAACCAATATCCCAAACGGATCATTTATTTGAACTGTGAGCGTTAGACCAACAATGGATACGTGTCATGCTTCGGTTAAGCAATAAAGCGGCAGCATTAACCATCCAAATAGAAAAACAATATACATGCCGCCGCATGACCCGTGTGGCGTGCGAGAAGGCGTGAGTTGACGGGACGCGTCCACTGCGCAGGCAGACGGGGAGGCATGCGTGCAGGTGTGTGAATTGACGGAGGCGTGCTCCCTGTGCAGTGTCATTGGGAGGCATGCAAGTAGCTCTGTGAAACTTTGGTAGGCATGCCAGCAATCCGGTGCACAGGCTCACCGGGAGGCGAGCCATCGGTTTGACCGGCGCCTGCCTCTCTCCCACAAATCCGACTACTCCATATTAATAGAGCGCCCGAGCAGCCGCACCCCCCATCCTCGCTACGTACACACAATCCTCTCTCTCCGCTTGCATCCTCAACGCCACTCTCAGTCCTCAAAGTCTTCAGTGTATGAGGATGCCACCGAAGCGCCTCATCGGAGGGAGTGGCGACGCCGGGGCTGCTAAAGCACCGAAGCACGGCGTGGAGATGGAGACAGAGGTTGCCGTCACCGCCGGCGAGTTATCACTGCACCCTGATGTCGTTGACGGCGTTGAGATTCCACAGCCGGAGGCGGAGTTCCACACCGACTCCGACGACCACTCCGGCGACGACTCCGACGACCACTCCGATGACGACTCCGACGACCACTCCGGCGATGACTCCGACGACCACTCCGGTGACGACTCCGACGACCACTCCGGCGACGATGGACAGCTGGTTAGTCATCTATACCCATTTATATGTCAAATAAATCATAGGGTTTCTCTGGTTACTCATGCCTCCCCCTTTTTGGAATAGAAATCCTATGGTTATGTTCTCCCAATCCATGAAATCTGAGTAAGTTTCATTAGATCCGTGTAGTGTATTGATTGTTTGAATGGTACAGTTGATAAGGGATTAGTTGTTTCATCTGTGCAAATGATTTCTGCTAGTAATCCGACTAGGGTTAGTGTTCGTGCTAATAATTCCTACCCAGGGCTTGACAATTGATTTTCAATGCCCTACATATGTTTGTGGCATTATTTTCTTCAAGATTGGTCTATACATATACGACCGCGCTTAAAAATCGAACCATAATCTCTGGATATGTATAAATAAATAGCCATAAATTCCTAATCCTACTTCACGGCATGTAATCATTGATTTGAAGCCAAATTTGTTTTACTATTTGTATAGGTGTTGTCTGATGATGTGGACAGCGAGGATGAAGATGTCCAGAGGAGGTACAAATAGGCAAATCCTGAGGGAGCTTTATGCTGGAATGCATAACAGGCGTATTAGGACCTGCAACGGTGGCTATGGATGCCCATTTTGCAACCAAAAGCTTCATGACACGTATCTAAGTGTTCTGGCACATGCAAGAGGATGGGTCGTTGGCTCCTTCAAGTAGAAGTATTCTCGCAGGGTGGCGCACGACGCGTATGCCGAGTACCTAGAGAAGCTTCAGGATCGTGCCGGCCTGTGAGATGAGATGTGGGATGGATGGAACTATATATGTACGCTTGAGTATGCTTAATACTGTTGAGCTATGTACTACTTATGGTTGAACTATGCTTATCTACATCTACGCTTATTATTTATGTCTGAGTATGTTTAATATTTCGCCAAATTTTGGTAAAAATTACAACGGGGGACCAATAAACTAGGACGGAGGTAGTACGTCAATCACACACGGTTCCCAAAATTGGAACCATGTGCAATGACTTTCGTTTTGCCTGCTGCGTCAATCACACACGGTTCGCTCTAGCAAACCGTCGCCCCCAAAATTCTTTGTGGGACAGAAAACCCTCACCACCCAATTCAAAAAAGAAAAAAGACCTCACCATCCCCACGTCACAAAAACCCTCACCCCGCCCACCACCCCATCGGCCCCTCCGGTACGTTCCCCATTCACACCTGCACAAGCTCCTCCACATCTATGCCATGGCACCGCCTATTATGGCGGTAAACACTTAGCTCGAGGCCTGCCGCCGCCAGCTGCCGGCAAAGCCCACCACATTTCGCCACTTCCGCTTGCCGCCACCTATCGCCATCGACTTTCTCGACGCTGCTCGCGGTCGACCCAGCTCCACTCGGTTGGGGAATCTATCGTACTGAGGGTTCTTTCTCATGGACGACAAGGTAACTAGTTTAACGAGATATTATCTCATCTCTTATCCCAGTTCATCTGCCTCCTTTAATCACCCAGCGGAAATCGCCCTGAATTCATTTTTATTCGAGTTGATTTGAGGGTTTTCTTTCATTCATAGAATGTATAGTGCGCCGACACTTCAGGACTTGGCGACCACCGCCAGAGATTCCATCTCATCATACCAGATAACCTGAGGACGCGCGTGGTATGTTCAATCTCACCCTAAATCGGTTGGCATGACCTACTTTCCTGAACATATTCTAAATATTGCTACATTTGGATAAAAGGTGCCACATGCACCATATACATCGGGATTTTCCCCTCTTCTTTCTATATTAGGCAAATTAATGATGTATTGTTCTTTCGATTACTCCCATATTTCCATGACATCATGTTTACCCTATCTGTTTAATTATAGAGTTTTGTCCTCTAATTTCAATTGCTGTACAGTTCTTTCATTTTAGGCCCATATTTGCATGTTAGCATATTTTCTTTAACAATCCTACCATTTTCTGCAGGACAACCCTCGCTATGCAACCGATTATGTAGTGCACAATTTTTCACTTTACATACATCAAGGTTCCACGAATGTCATACTGCACACAAACCATGGATTTACAATCGTTGCTACTGTAAGACTTGATGAATGTGGTGACTCCTATTTTGGCACTGGCTTTTGGTATGAAATTGCAAAGTTTTATGTACTGAAAGCTGGCACTAAAATTGCACTGCACATAGAAGGGTCTGGTCATGAGATATATGCTAACTTCCCCGACAAAATCATCCATCCAGACTTTGTTCGAAGTAAGTTTTCTTTTCAACTATCTGCATATGTTGACTTACCCAGCAATGTCAAATGAATTGTGTAGTATTTAAGCAACCAATTGTTATTCCCTTTTCTTACTATATTCCTACCTAATAACTTCTAGTTACCAATAAACTTTTCTATTGCCCTGTTTTAACTAAATATTCCATGTACTCCCATTTCTATCAGAAAGCGCCACTGACAAGGAGACTCCGTAGGTGGAGAATGGGGCTGCCAACAAGCGAAGATGGGGCAAGCTGGAACCGAAAGCGACTCCAGCAGGCCTAGACTTAATCAGCAGCCTCCCCGATGACATGTTGAGAGT
The DNA here is from genome assembly GCF_003073215.2 of Triticum urartu. Taxonomy (NCBI): domain Eukaryota; kingdom Viridiplantae; phylum Streptophyta; class Magnoliopsida; order Poales; family Poaceae; genus Triticum; species Triticum urartu. The sequence continues at coordinate 520,675,393 of NC_053024.1, forward strand.
CATCATCTCCCTCCTCCCAATCAAATATGGGGTGCGGATAACCCTCCTTTCCCGGCGATGGCGCCCCCTATGGAACTCCATCCCTCTCGACCTCATTAACACCCACGAGCTCTGCCATGGCTATCGCAAAAGCTTGGATGCGTTCTCCAAGATCCTCGGCAGTCACCTTGGCCCAACCAAAGGCCTTAGATGGGCAAGTTCCATTCCAATGGCAAGGACCGACAAGCTTGATGACTGGTTCCGATCCCCGCCCTAGATCAGCTCGAGGAGCTCACTTTTGATGATGGACATATGCGGTCGCTGCCAATGTCCGCACTCCGCCTCGCGCCCATGCTGCGCATCACCAAGTTCAGGAACTGCCATTTCCCGCCCCTTAATGACGCGCCCGCTCTTATTCTACCACGACTGAAGCACCTCGAGCTTGTCGTTGTCTGCCTCTCAAAGGGTGACATGGAGCGCCTGCTCCGTGGATGTACTCTACTCGAGTACCTTCATCTTCAGGCGATCAATGGGTTGAGTACCTTCCACATCACCTCCATGACTCTCCGGACTATTTATGTGTGTTGCTGGTGCGGCAGGAAGACATCACAAAAGGTGGACCATGGTATGGTCATCCAGGACACACCTGCACTTGAGAGATTACTTGTAGTTGATCAAGAAGGTCCAACAAGAATCAATGTCATTTCTGCGCCGAAATTGACAGTGGTGGGCTACTCATCTGACAAATACTCCAAACTTGTTATTGGATCCACACCCGTTCAGGTACAATAGCTGCCTTCTACCTCTCCTTCTACAAATTAACATTATTTCTAATTTTGAAGATGTTTGTTCGTCTACCATTCAGAAAATAATTTCGACAAGCTTGACCCCGAAACTGCGCATAGTGAAGGTCTTGGCACTAGAATCTATCGGGCCCGACCTGGAGCAAGTTGTCAGTTTCCTGAGATGCTTTCCGTGCCTGGAGAAGCTATATATCGAGGTGATGTTCCTTTCCCGTTAAATGTTAACCATAAGGGAGTTCAATTCGTGAGACCTTTTTCCAAGTTTACAATGACAATGCACTACGATTTCTGAAGGTTCTTTTGGAGGATTTCGGTACATACATGCCCCCCATATTGGTTGCTTGATCCATATGGTTACAATCAATAAGCATTTCTCCTTTGGATTCATCTGTACTAGTTTTCTTAGGGAACTTCTCATCCACTCCAACCTCTTGTGAAGAAGGCTACATTTTTCTAGAATGTAATCAAATGCCCATGTTAATCATGTCAGATCGAAGATGGCATGTTAGTGCATTTTCCAAATCCTGCAAACCAAATAACTAGGCCTGTAGTAATGTTCAAAACTGCATGTAGGCACTAACACGTTTTCTTCTTTTGGAGATAAGATTAGGCCCAGTGGTGGATAATGTGATACAATATAACAATCACATCGAATGCCTAGATCTGCATCTCTCAGAAATTACTTTGAACTCCTACCGAGGGACCTTACCGGAGATTATATTCGCGAGGTTATTTTTTCTCAGAGCAAGGGTGCTGAAGGAAATGAGGTTTGCCCTACATTTATTTCACAAAAATGAATGGTCTGTTGATCAGAGCCGGTGCCTGCGGTAGAATGGAGTAGGATCCAAAAATGCCGAATTTCATTTTGGAACTTCAGATGACAGAGTAATCGGAAGTCATTGGGTCAACCCCATACATGACTTCTCAGTGGCTGACCCCTTTGCAAAAATTGTGAGGTTTCGAAGCCAGACTTAGAAGCGGTGATATTAGTTTGAACCTCTCTGATATCCATGTTCAGCGCATCAGTGCAAGCGTTTGCATCTGATGAGCTGAATTTCATTTCTAATATCAGTTTGAACCTTGTAATCTTCGAATTTGAGCCATATAACTCTGGAATTTGAACCTTGTAACATTTCGAGCTTTTGTGGTACAATTGTCGAAATGGCATCGTATGAGACTCGTATATTGCTAGCACTATTTTGACCTTAATATGCAATGATCTTAGATTTTATTAACCATTATCGAATCAGTTTACCTTGTCGATCTCACAACACACGATATGTATAGCTAACTCGACTGCAATCTTTGACATTATTGCACACAGTTGGTTTCTTCCACCGTGTGCACTGTAGAGCGCAGAATTAATTATCGCACTCGAGTGTCCATCATCACCCTTCTGTGTAACTTTGACCACATCACCCAAGGGTAAACTCATGACTGGTGTCATTCCACACACTTCGTTTTTACAAAGGTTTTTGCCAATAAACACCCACGATTTGTTCCTCTTCTAGCCGACGTGTGGCCAAACTAGCTGGGCGGGAAGCTTGCGCGGTAAACAACACGGTAGCACGGGAACAGGCTCACCGACGATACATTTGGTGCCTCTTCGAGCCCACGCCCGGGGTGCGGTGTTGTCAAGCATGCACTGGATTCTGGAATCCTCCGCTATGAACGCCGTGACAAGACGTGACGATTACAGGCCGGCTGGCCCCCATTTATTACAACGGCCATTTAACCTACCCTTGTGTCTCTTCAACCTTTCGATCGCGCCCCACCATTTCAAGAAGCACACCCACCACTAGAAATTCTTAGAGGGTATCCTGTGCAGCTCCAATGGCGCTCCGGGAGGCTGCCGACGACGAGCAACAATTCACCATGCGTGTCGTGGTGGACACCCACAGAAGGTTCATGGACCTCTCAGTGGTGTACACCAACGACCCGGTCTGGGCGGAGCACTCCATCCACATCATGGAGTTGTTGCTTGCCGAGGAGAAGTACAAGGTGGTTGGATTCGAGCTCGAGTACACCCACGCTCGTGCCGGGTCTTATCCCAAGGTTGTTGTCGCCTAGATGTGCGTGCGTCACCATGTCCTCATCTACCACTACTGCTTGGCCACAAGGCCTTGCGAGCATTTCGCCAGGTTTGTCAACAGCCCCCACTACATGTTTGCTACGGTGGACATCACCAACGATGTAAAGGCACTCGAGAATTCGGGCATCGCCTGCCAGAATCTTGTCTACATCCAGGGCCAATACAAGATCAGGGAAAGCAAGGATCATGAGAAGGACTCACTGGTTCACCTCACTGAGGCCATCATCGACCCCTACTACAGAGACATGAAGGATTCACGCAACAAGGACAAGATGAACTAGTGAGGGGTCGATGATGGCCAAGGAGGCGTACACGAGATATGACATGTACAGGCGGATCGTTGACATGAGGAAGTCCTTCCTTCCCCAAAACGGCCAGGGTACCAGCCGGAAGCAGAGCAATGGCAAGCGTCGTCACAATAATAAGTAGATGATTAGATCCTTGTTTCTCCTACTTTAGTATGCATGTAATTGCTTTCTTTGGTGTGTGGAAATGTTATGTGTGTAGTCACTTGTGTAATTGTATGCTTAATTTGGTTATGCAATGTTGTCCTTTTAAGTATATATGTTGATGCTCTGTAGACAGAGCGTAGATGTTGTGCGGACAAAGAAAGTCATATCGCACATGGACTAAACAATGGAACCCGTTGGTGATGTTTTCAAGAATCACTCACAATTGTATGCCAGCAATCGTGTGCTCACAACACACACGGCTTGTTATCAGTAATCGTCTGTGTTGTTATCGGTCTTCGCACACATTTCTGATTACAGACCTATTTGCCTCGTATCACACACATCTTGTTCATTTGAACCGTTTCTGTTTTCATGTCTCAATGCAAACAGTTCATCCGAGTGAACCGCATGCCGTATATCGCACACACCTTTGATCTGGCTGACTGTTTCTTTTCTATTGCCTAATCACAAATAGTTCATCCGAGTGAACCGTATGCTGTACATCGCACACACCTTCATCTGCCTGCCTGTTTCTTTTGTTCCTCCTCATCGCAAACGGTTAATTGAGCTGAACCGTATGCCCTGCATCGCATAAGCAACTAAAATCTGAACCGTGTTTGATGCATCCTCCACTGCAAACATTCTGCACCTTTTTGACGGTTATTTTTACACCATTGTTTGCGATTATGGCATCACACACAGTTTCGTCGAAGGGTCTCTGATCGTAGTGTCGCGTTAGCAGCATCCTGCAGTAGTGAGACTTCATATATCTCAACTCGGGCATTTGCTTGAAATATTAACTTCAACTCCTGGAACATCTCATATGGTCCATGACGTTCAAAACGTCTTTGAAGTCCTGATTCTAAGCCATAGAGCATGGCACACTAAACTATAGAGTAGTCATCAGACCGCGTCTGCCAGACGTTCAAAGCGTCTACATTAGCGGGAGGGGGCTTGTCACCTAGCGGTGCATCAAGGACATAATTCCTCTGTACAACAATGAGGATAATCCTCAGGTTACGGACCCAGTCCATGTAGTTGCTACCATCATCTTTCAACTTAGCTTTCTCTAGGAACGCATTAATATTCAAGGGAATGGTAGCACGGGCCATTGATCTACAACATAGATATGCAAAAACTATCAGGACTAAGTTCATGATAAATTAAGTTCAATTAATCATATTACATAAGAACTCCCATTTAGAAAGACATCCCTCGAGTCATCTAAATGATCACGTGATCCATATCAACTAAACTATGTCCGATCATTACGTGAGATTGAGTAGTTTTCAATTGTGAACATCTCTATGTTGATCATATCTACTATATGATTCACGTTCGACCTTTCGGTCTCCAGTGTTCCGAGTCCATGTCTGTACATGCTAGGCTCGTCAGGTTTACCCGAGTATTCTGCGCGTGCAAAACTATGTTGCACCCGTTGTATGTGAACGTAGAGCTTATCACACCCGATCATTATGTGGTGTCTCGGCACGACGAACTGTCGCAACGGTGTATACTCAGGGAGAACACTTATACCTTGAAATTTAGTGAGGGGTCATCTTATAATGCTACTGCCGTACTAAGCAAAATAAGATGCATAAAAGATAAACATCACATGCAATCAAAATATGTGACATGATGGCCATCATCATCTTGTTCCTTTGATCTCCATCTCCAAAGCACCGTCATGATTTCCATTGTCACCGGCTTGACACCTTGATCTCCATCGTAGCATCGTTGTCGTCTCGCCAACTATTGCTTCTACAACTATCGCTAATGCATAGTGATAAATTAAAGCAATTACACGGTGATTGCATTTCATACAATAAAGCGACAACCATAAGGCTCCTGCCAGTTGCCGATAACTTTTACAAAACATGATCATCTCATACAACAACGTATACCACATCATGTCTTGACCATATCACATCACAACAGGCCCTGCAAAAACAAGTTAGACGTCCTCTACTTTGTCGTTGCAAGTTTTACGTGGCTGCTATGGGCTTCTAGTAAGAACCGTTCTTACCTACGCATCAAAACCACAATGATGTTTCATCAAGTTTGCTATTTTAACCTTCATCAAGGACCGGACATAGTCAAATTCGATTCAACTAAAGTTGGAGAAACAGACACCCGCCAGCCACCTTTATGCAAAACAAGTTGCATGTCTGTCGGTGGAACCGGTCTCATGAACGTGGTCATGTAAGGTTGGTCCAGGCCGCTTCATCCAACAATACCGCCGAATCAAAATAAGATGTTGGTGGTAAGCATTATGACTATGATCTCCCACAACTCTTTCTGTTCTACTCGTGCATATCATCTACGCATAAGCCTGGCCCGGATGCCACCGATGGGGAACGTAGCACGCAATTTCAAAAAATTCCTACGATCACGCAAGATCTATCTAGGAGATGCATAGAAATGAGAGGGGGAGAGTGTGTCCATGTACCCTCGTAGACCGAAAGCGGAAGCATTTACTTAACGGGTTGATGTAGTCGAACGACTTCTCGATTCAACCGATCAAGTACAGAACGTACGGAACCTCTGAGTTCTGCACACGTTCAGCTCGATGACATCCCTCAAACTCTTGATAGAGCAAACTGTCGAGGTAGAGTTTCGTCAGCATGATGGCGTGGTGACGGTGATGGTAAAGTGATCTGCGCAGGGCTTCGCCTAAGCACTACGACAATATGACCGGAGGAGCAAATAGTGGAGGGGGCTCCGCACACGGCTTGGAACAATTGATGTGTGTTAGAGGTGCCCCCTACCCCCATATATAAAGGAGGGAGAGGGGAGGAGGCCAACCCTAGGGCGCCCCAAGTGGGAGGAGTCCCACTTGGGATCCTAGTCCAATTCGGCCTCCTTGCTTTTATCGGAGGGGGAAAGGGGGAAGCAGAAGGAGAAGGAAAGGGGGGTGCCGCCCCCTCCCCTAGTCCAATTCGGACTCCTCCCTTGGGGGGGTAGCCACCCCTTGTGGGCTAGCCTGCCTCCCTCCTATGGCCCATATCTTCCCCCGGGGGGTTTCGGTAACCCCCCCCCCATACTCCGATACGTACCCGATACATTCTGAAATAGTTCCGGTGTCCGAATACTATCGTCCAATATATCAATATTTAACTCTCGACCATTTCGAGACTCGTCATGTCCGTGATCTCATTCGGGACTCCGAACAACATTCGGTCACCATATCACATAACTCATAATACCAATCGTCATCGAACGTTAAGCGTGCGGAACCTATGGGTTCGAGAACTATGTAGACATGACCGAGACACCTCTCCGGTCAATAACAAATAGCAGAACCTGGATGCTCATATTGGTTCCCACATATTCTACGAAGATCTTTATCGGTCAAACCGTAATGACAAGATACGTCATTCCCTTTGTCATCAGTATGTTACTTGCCCGAGATTCGATCGTCGGTATCTTCATACCTAGTTCAATCTCGTTACCGGCAAGTCTCTTTACTCGTTCCTTAATGCATCATCCAGCAACTAACTCATTAGTCACATTGCTTGCAAGGCTTATCGTGATGTGCATTACCGAGAGGGCCCAGAGATACCTCTCCGATACTGGGAGTGACAAATCCTAATCTCGATCTATGCCAACTCAACAGATACCTTCAGAGATACCTGTAGAGCATCTTTATATTCACCCAGTTACGTTGTGACATTTGATAGCACACAAGGTATTCCTCCGGTATCTGGGAGTTGCATAATCTCATACTCAAAGGAATATGTATAAGTCATGAAGAAAGCAATAGCAATAAAACTTAAACGATCATTGTGCTAACCTAACGGATGGGTCTTGTCCATCACAACATTCTCCTAATGATGTGACCCCGTTGATCAAATGACAACACATGTCTATGGTTAGGAAACTTAACCATCTTTGATTAACGAACTAGTCTAGTAGAGGCATACTAGGGACACTGTGTTTTGTCTATGTATTCACACATGTATCAATTTTCCGGTTAGTACAATTCTAGCATGAATAATAAACATTTATCATGATATAAATAAATATAAATAACAACTTTATTATTGCCTCTAGGGCATATTTCCTTCAGGGGGCGCGCCCTAGGGGGTGGGGGCGCCCCCACCCTTGTGGTTACCCCGCGACTCCTCTCTGGTATCTTTTCGCTCCAGTATTTTTTATATTTTCTAAAAATATTCTCCGTAAATTTTCAGCCCATTCCGAGAACTTTTATTTCTGCACAAAAAATGACACCACGGTAGTTCTGCTGAAAACAACGTCAGTCTGGGTTAGTTCTAATCAAATCATACCAAAACCATATAAAATTGTTATAAAATGGCATGAATACTTCAAAAATTATAGATACATCAGAGACGTATCAGGGATCAAAATTAGCATTTGATTAAAGTCATTCTGGCATAATTTTATAAGTCCTGCACACATTGCAAGCAATATGCTTGGCACTTGGGGGCTAATGTGGGTTAATTTTCAAATTTGAAGACCTGACTCATCCTTGTCAGGTTAAGTTGGCCCTGGAGGGCTACATATGGTCATTTTCAAACTTTATGATTTAAATACACGGCTCATCCTTGTCAGGACAAGCCGGCCCTGAAGGGCTACATATGTTTGTATTCAAAGTTAACGATAAAGAAGACCCGGCTCATCCTTGTCAGGATAAACCGGCTCTGGAGGGCAACATCTGGTTTTGTTCGCAGTAAATGGCTTCAAGACCCGCCTCATCCTTGGTAGGATAAGTCAGCCCTTGGGGGCTATTGATACGTGATAACCCACAAGTATCAGGGATCACAATAGTTTTCGAGGGTTGAGTATTCAACCCAAATTTATTGATTCGACACAAGGGGAGCCAAAGAATATTCTCAAGTATTAGTAGCTGAGTTGTCAATTCAACCACACCTGGATAACTTAATATCTGCACCAAAGTATTTAGTAGCAAAATAATATGATAGTAGTGGTAATGGTAGCAGAAGTAGCAGTAGAAAAAGTAATATTTTTGGTGTTTTATAGTGATGATAACAATAGCAACGAAAAAGTAAATAAGCGAAGAACAATATATGGAAAGCTCGTAGGCATTGGATCAGTGATGGATAATTATGCCGGATGCGATCGATCATGTAACAGTCATAACCAAGGGTGACACAGAACTAGCTCCAGTTCATCAATGTAATGTAGGCATGTATTCCGAATATAGTCATACGTGCTTATGGAAAAGAACTTGCATGACATCTTTTGTCCTACCCTCCCGTGGCAGCGGGATCCTATTGGAAACTAAGGGATATTAAGGCCTCCTTTTAATAGAGTACCGGACCAAAGCATTAACACATAATGAATACATGAACTCCTCAAACTATGGTCATCACCGGGAGTGGTCCCGACTATTGTCACTTCGGGGTTACCGGATCATAACACATAGTAGGTGACTATAGACTTGCAATATAGGATCAAGAACTCCCATATATTGATGAAAACATAATAGGTTCAGATCTGAAATCATGGCACTCGGGCCCTAGTGACAAGCATTAAGCATAGCAAAGTCATAGCAACATCAATATCAGAACATAGTGGATACTAGGGATCAAACCCTAACAAAACTAACTCGATTATATGATAAATCTCATCCAACCCATCATCTTCCAGCAAGCCTACGATGGAATTACTCACGCACGGCGGTGAGCATCATGAAATTGGTGATGGAGGAAAGTTGATGATGATGATGGCGACGGATTCCCCTCTCCGGAGCCCTAAACGGACTCCAGATCGGCCCTCCCGAGAGAGTTTAGGGATTGGCGGCGGCTCCGTATCGTAAAACATGATGAATCCTTCTCTATGATTTTTTTCTCCCCGAAAGTGAATATATGGAGTCAACGTTGAGGTCGGTGGAGCATCAGGGGGCCCACGAGGCACGGGGCGCGCCCCCCACCCTCATGGATAGGTGGAGGCCCCCCTGACTATATTCCAAAATAATTCTCCGTTGATTTTCAGGTCATTCCGAGAACTTTTATTTCTGCACAAAAATAACACCATGGCAATTCTGCTGAAAACAACGTATGTCCGGGTTATTTCCATTAAAATCATGCAAGTTAGAGTCCAAAACAAGGGCAAAAGTGTTTGGAAAAGTAGATACGACGGAGACGTATCAACTCCCCCAAGCTTAAAACTTTGCTTGTCCTCAAGCAATTCAGTTGATAAAATGAAAGTGATAAAGAAAAACTTTTACAAACTCTGTTTGCTCTTGTTGTTGTAAATATGTAAAGTCAGCATTCAAGTTTTCAGCAAAGATTATGAACTAACTATATTCACAATAACATTTAGGTCTCATATTTACTCATATCAATGGCATAATCAACTAGCGAGTAATAATAATAAATCTCGGATGACAACACTTTCTCAAAACAATCATGATATGATATAACAAGATGGTATCTCGCTAGCCCTTTCTGAGACCGCAAAACATAAATGCAGATCACCTTTAAAGATGAAGGACTAACTAGACATTGTAATTCATGGTAAAACAGATCCAGTCAAGTCATACTCAATGTAAACTAACAGTAATGAATGCAAATGACAGTGGTGCTCTCCAACTGGTGCTTTTTTAATAAGAGGATGATGACTCAACATGAAAGTAAATAGATAGTCCCTTCGCAAAGGGAAGCAAGGATTTGTAGAGGTGCCAGAGCTCGGTTTTGAAATAGAGATGAATAATATTTTGAGCGGTATACTTTCATTGTCAACATAACAACCAAGAGATGGCGATATCTTCCATGCTACACACATTATAGGCGGTTCCCAAACAGAATGGTAAACTTTATACTCCCCCTCCACCAACAAGCATCAATCCATGGCTTGCTCGAAACAACGAGTGCCTCCAACTAACAAGAGTCCCAGGGGGGTTTTGTTTGCAATTATTTTGATTTGATTTGCATAAAGCATGGGACTGGGCATCCCGGTGACCGGCCACTTTCTCGTGAGTGAGGAGCGGAGTCCACTCCTCTTGAGAATAACCCGCCTAACATGGAAGATACGGACAGCCCTAGTTGATACATGAGCTATTCGAGCATACAAAACAGAATGTTTATTTGAAGGTTTAGAGTTTGGCAGATACAAATTTACTTGGAACGGCAGGTAGATATCGTATATAGGTAGGTATGGTGGACTCATATGGAACAACTTTGGGGTTTATGGAATTGGATGCACAAGCATTATTCCCGCTTAGTACAGGTGAAGGCTAGAAAAAGACTGGGAAGCGACCAGCTAGAGAGCGACAACAGTCATGAACATGCATTAAAATTAATCAACACCGAATGCAAGCATGAGTAGGATATAATGCACCATGAACATAAATATCGTAGAGGCTATGCTGATTTTGTTTCAACTACATGCGTGAACATGTGCCAAGTCAAGCCACTCGAATCGTTCAAAAGAGGATACCACCCTATCATACCACATCACAACCATTTTAATAGCATGTTGGCACGCAAGGTAAACCAGTATAAGCTCCTAGCTAATTAAGCATGGCATAAGAAACTATGATCTCTAATTGTCATCGCAAACATGTTTATTCATAATAGGCTAAATGAGGAACGATGAACTAATCATATTTACAAAAACAAGACAGGGTCGAGTTCATACCAGCTTCTCCCATCTCAATCAGTCCATCATATATCGTCATAATTGCCTTTCACTTGCATGGGCGAATGATGTGAATAATAATAATAGTGTGCGTGCATTGGACTAAGCTGGAATCTGCAAGCATTCAATAAACAGGAGAAGACAAGGCAACATGGGCTCTTTTGTCAGATCAACAATAATGCATATAAGAGCCACTTTAACAATTTGATCATGGTCTTCTCCTATCGACCCCGAAAGAAAAGAAAATAAATAAAACTATTTACACCGGAAAGCTCCCAACAAGCAAAAGAAGAACGGGAAATCTTTTTGGGTTTTCTTTTTAATTACTATTACAAGCATGGAAATTAAAACTAGCTAAAAACTACAACTATTTTTTTGTTTTCTTAAGGTTTATTAAACACACAAGAAGAAAGCATAAAAGAGAAAATAAACTAGCATGGGTATTACAATGAAAAAGTATGAGCACCGACATCTAGCAATGAGTGTGTGAACATAAATGTAATGTCGGTGGGAAATACGTACTCCCACAAGCTTAGGCTTTTGGCCTAAGTTGGTCTAATGCCACAGATGGCCTGGTGGATATCCAAAGTTGTAGTTGGGGTCATACTGAGTTGCAGCAGTCATTGCATCGTGGGCTGCAGCTTGGAGGCGGGCTATCTCAACCCTCCTCTTATACTCTTCTGCCTCCTCTCTGGTTATAAAATATATCCCTTTTGCTTGAAAGTCAAAGAAAGTAGAAGCAGGGAGAGCGGCGTGATAGGTGCGTCGTCTGTCAAAGATTAGTCGGTACTGGAGGAATTGATTGTTCCTCTCAACAAACTGATGACGAACCATAGCCTCATAATCCAAATAAGCAGGGAGCAACTCAATATCATCCTCACGTATGGTTATAGCAAGAAAATTAGCTATGCGGGTTGCATAAATTCCACGAAAGAAATCTCCATTAAATCTATTATGATGCAACCTACGTGCAACAATGGCTCCTAAATTATAAGATTTATCTCCTAACACAGCACTCCTAAGAATACTGAGGTCAGGGACACACATATGACATGCTTCATCTTTACCATTTATGCACCTACCTATGAAGAGAGCAAAATAATGTATATCAGGAAAATGAATGCTCCCTATGGTAGCTTGTGCTATATCTCTAGATTCCCCCATTATACTAGCAAGAAATCTCTAAATTCATATTTGCGAGGTTCACTAGCACTACCCCATTGTGGAAGTTTGCAAGCAGTGGTAAAATCCTCTAAGTCCATAGTATAAGAATTTTCATAAAGATCAAATAGGACAGTTTGAGAATTGTGTGAAGATGAAAATTCAAACCTCCTCACAAAGGAACTGGTGAGATAGTGGTACTGACGGCACTTTTCTGCCTCGAAACTCACAAGATCAGCGTTACGCAAATATGCGTTAAATTCTTCCTTAATTCCTGCTTGATCCATGAAGTCCTCTGAAGGCCGTTCACAAGGCCGCACTGGAGCGTCCCTTGGTGGCTCATCATCAGCATCATGCATTGCAAGCCTGGGTCCTTGTTCCTTAAAGAACCACCTTGGTACATTTTCCTAAACATATTTCTTCCTCTGAAAAATTTCTGAAATTTTTAGTAACTTCAAAATAAAAGTGAACCAAACTCAACAAAATTGATAGCAACTACTCCTACAAGTGCCTAGAGCCTATATCATGCATCAAAACTACTTGGAACCACATAAATTTGACATGCAAGCTCAAGAACAGGGTCACCTAAGCAGCAAAAATATGCAATGAATAAAGCACTAGAACAAAAACTAATTGGACCATTGGAGGAGTCACATACCAAGGAACAATCCCCCAAAGCAATTTTGTGAGAGGTGCTTTGAGCAAGGAGATTGAAAATCGCAGCAAAATGAGCTAGAACTCGTGCTTGAGCTGGATAATGGTGTTTGTGGGAGGAAGAAGGAGTGTGTGGGTGCAGGAATAAGTGGAGGAGGGCCACTGTCGGCCCACGAGGCAGGGGGCGCGCCCTCCACCCTCGTCGCCAGGTGGATGCCCCCCTGATGTGTTCTTAGTGTTAAATATTCTCAAATATTCCAGAAAAGATCATATTTATATTTCAGGGCATTTGGAGAACTTTTATTTTTGGGGTATTTTTATATTGCACGGATAATCAGAAAACAGACAGAAATTACTATTTTTGCTTTATTTAATATAAATAACAGAAAGTAGAAAGAGGGTACAGAGAGTTGTGTTTTCTAAATTCATCCATCTCATGATCATCAAAAGGAATCCATTGACAAGGTTGATCAAGTCTTGTTAACAAACTCATTCCGAATAACATGGAACCAAAGAATTTTCGAATAACACTAGGTTACCTCAACGGGGATATGCACATCCCCAACAATAAGAATATCATATTTCTTCTTGACAGTAGGAAGAGGAAATTCAAAACCTCCAAAAATAATCGATGGAATTTTTCCAATATAATTGATACTGTGGACTTGAGGTTGTTTCCTCGGAAAGTGTACCATATGCTCATTACCATTAACATGAAAAGCGACATTGCATTTGGTGTAATCAATAACAGCCCCCGCAGTATTCAAAAAGGGTCTTCCAAGAATAATAGACATACTTTCGTCCTCGGGAATATCAAGAATAACAAAGTCCTTAAAATAGTAACGTTAGCAACCACAACAGGCACATCCTCACAAATACCGACAGGTATAGCAGTTGATTTATCAACCATTTGCAAAGATATTTCAGTAGGTGTCAACTTATTCAAATCAAGTCTACGATATAAAGAGAGAGGCATAATACTAACACTGGCTCCAAGATCACATAAAGCAGTTTTAACATAATTTCTTTTAATGGAGCATGGTATAGTGGGTACTCCTGGATCTCCAAGTTTCTTTGGCATTCCACCTTTAAAAGTATAATTAGCAAGCATGGTGCAAATTTCAGCTTCCGGTATCTTTCTTTTATTAGTAACAATATCTTTCATATACTTAGCATAAGGATTCATTGTGAGCATATCAGTTAATCGCATACGCAAAAGATAGGTCTAATCATTTCAGCAAAGCGCTCAAAATCCTCATCATCCTTTTTCTTGGATGGTTTGGGAGGAAAAGGCATGGGTTTTTGAACCCAAGGCTCTCTTTCCTTACCGTGTTTCCTAGCAACAAAGTCTTTCTTATCATAACGTTGATTCTTTGATTGTGGGTTATCAACATCAACAGCAGGTTCAATTTCTATATCTTTATCATTACTAGGTTGAGGATCAACATGAACATTATCATTTACATTATCACTAGTTTCATGTTCATTACCAGATTGTGTTTCAGCATCAGAAATAGAAATATCATTTGGATTCTCAGGTGTTTCAACAATAGGTTCACTAGAAGCATGAAAAGTCCTATCATTTTTCTTTTTCTTCCTTTTAGAAGGACTAGGTGCATCTATATTATTTCTCTGAGAATCTTGCTCAATTCTCTTAGGGTGGCCTTCAGGATACAAAGGTTCCTGGGTTATTTTACCACCTCTAGTCATAGCTCTAACAGCATTATCATTTTTCTTACTATTCAATTCATTGAGCAAATCATTTTGAGATTTAAGTACTTGTTCTACTTGAGTGGTAACCATAGAAGCATGTTTACTAATAAGTTTAAGTTCACCTTTGACATTAGCCATATAATCACCCAAGTGTTCAAGCATATCAGCACTTCATTTTAATTCCCTACCAAAATAAGCATTGAAGTCTTCTTGCTTAACCATAAATTTATCAAACTCATCTAAGCATGGGCTAGCAAACTTAGTAAATGGAATTTCAGCTTTATCATATCTATAGAGAGAATTTACCTTTACTACCTGTGTCGGGTTATCAAGACCATGTGTTTCTTCAATAGGTGATCGATTAAAACCATATATTTGTTCAACAGGAGGTAAATTAAGACCATGTATTTCTTCAATAGGAGGTAAATCCTTAACATCTTCAGCTTTAATACCCTTTTCTTTCATGGATTTCTTTGCCTCTTGCATATCTTCGGGACTGAGAAATAGAACACCCCTTTTCTTCGGAGTTGGTTTAGGAATAGGCTCAGGAGTTGGCTCAGGAAGTGTCCAATTATTTTCGTTTGTCAACATATTATTCAATAGAGTTTTAGCTTCATCCGGTGTTCTTTCCCTGAAAACAGAACCAGCACAACTATCCAGGTAATCTCTGGAAGCATCGGTTAGTCCATTATAAAAGATATCAAGTATTTCATTTTTCTTAAGAGGTGATCAGGCAAAGCATTAAGTAATTGGAGAAGCCTCCCCCAAGCTTGTGGGAGACTTTCTTCTTCAATTTGCACAAAAATATATATATGTCCCTTAAGGCAGATTGTTTCTTATGAGCAGGGAAATATTTAGCAGAGAAGTAATAAATCATATCCTGGGGACTACGCACACAACCAGGATCAAGAGAATTAAACCATATCTTAGCATCACCCTTTAATGAGAACGGGAATATTTTAAGGATATAAAAGTAGTGAGTTCTCTCATCATTAGTGAATAGGGTAGCTATATCATTTAATTTAGTAAGATGTGCCACAACAGTTTCAGATTCATAGCCATAAAAAGGATCAGATTCAACCAAAGTAATTATATCAGGATCAATAGAGAATTCATAATCCTTATCAGTAACAAAGATAGGTGAAGTAGCATAAGCAGGATCATATTTCATTATAGCATTCAGAGTTTTTTGTTTAAGCTTAGCTAATAATTTCTTAAGATCACTTCTATCATTGCAAGCAAGAAAGTCTCTTTTAGTTTCTTCATCCATAACATAGCCCTCGGGCACAACGGGTAATTCATATTTATTAGGAGAGCCTTCATAATCACTTTCATCAGTATTATCAGTTTCAATAATTTCATTCTCTCTAGCCCTAGCAAGTTGTTCATCAAGAAATTCACCAAGTGGCATAGTGGTATCAAGCATAGAAGTAGTTTCATCATAAGTATCATGCATAGCAGACGTGGCATCATCAATAATATGTGACATATCAGAATCAATAGCAGAAGCAGGTTTAGGTGCCGCAAGCTTACTCAAAACAGAGGGTGAATCAAGTGCAGAGCTAGATGGCAGTTCCTTACCCCCCCCCTCATAGTTGACAGATAAATCTTGGTTTTTGGATCTCTCAAGTTCTTCATAATGATAAGCAAATATAAATCCCAAGTGACTCAAAGAATAGAGCTACGCTCCCCGGCAATGGCACCATAAAATAGTCTTGATAACCCAAAAGTATAGGGGATCGCAACAGTTTTCGAGGGTAGAGTATTCAACCCAAATTTATTGATTCGACACAAGGGGAGCCAAAGAATATTCTCAAGTATTAGTAGCTGAGTTGTCAATTCAACCACACCTGGAAACTTAATATCTGCAGCAAGGTATTTAGTAGCAAAGTAATATGATAGTAGTGGTAACGGTAGCAAAAGTAATGTTTTTGGTATTTTGTAGTGATTGTAACAATAGCAACGGAAAAGTAAATAAGCGAAGAACAATATATGGAAAGCTCGTAGGCAATGGATCGGTGAGAGAGAATTATGCCGGATGTGGTTCATCATGTAGCAGTCATAACCTAGGGTGACACAGAACTAGCTCCAATTCATCAATGTAATGTAGGCATGTATTCCGAATATAGTCATGCGTGCTTATGGAAAAGAACTTGTATGACATCTTTTGTCCTACCCTGCCGTGGCAGCGGGGTCCTAGCGGAAACTAAGGGATATTAAGGCCTCCTTTTAATAGAGTACCGGACCAAAGCATTAACACATAGTGAATACATGAGCTCCTCAAACTACGGTCATCACCGGAAGTGGTCCTGACTATTGTCACTTCGGGGTTGCCGGATCATAACACATAGTAGGTGACCATAGACTTGCAAGATAGGATCAAGAACTCTCATATATTGATGAAAACATAATAGGTTCATATCTGAAATCATGGCACTCGGGCCGTAGTGACAAGCATTAAGCATAGCAAAGTCATAGCAACATCAATCTCAGAACATAGTGGATACTAGGGATCAAACCCTAACAAAACTAACTCGATTACATGATAAATCGCATCCAACCCATCACCGTCCAGCAAGCCTACGATGGAATTACTCATGCACGGCGGTGAGCATCATGAAATTGGTGATGGAGGATGGTTGATGATGACGATGGCGACGGATTCCCCTCTCCGGAGCCCCGAACTGACTCCAGATCAGCCCTCCCGAGAGAGTTTAGGGCTTGGCGGCGGCTCTGTATCGTAAAACGTGATGAATCTTTCTCTCTAATTTTCTCTCTCCGAACACGAATATATAGAGTTGGAGTTGAGGTCGGAGGAGCTCCAGGGGGCGCGCCCCCCACCCTCATGGCTAGGGTGTGGCCCCCCGGTCTTGATCTTTTGCCAATATTTTTTATTATTTGCAAAAATAATCTCCGTGAAGTTTCAGGTCATTCCGAGAACTTTTGTTTCTGCGCATAAATAACACCATGGCAATTCTGCTGAAAACAGCGTCAATCCGGGTTAGTTCCATTCAAGTCATGCAAGTTAGAGTCCAAAACAAGGGAAAAAGTGTTTGGAAAAGTAGATACGACGGAGACGTATCAATGGAGTGGTTTTCAATGGTGAACATCTCTATGTTGATCATATCTACTATATGATTCATGTTCGACCTTTCGGTCTCAGTGTTCCAAAGCCATGTCTGTACATGCTAGGCTCCTCAAGTTTAATCCGAGTATTTCGCACGTGCAAAACTATCTTGCACCCGTTGTATGTGAACATAGAGCTTATCACACCCGATCATTACGTGGTGTCTCGGCACGACGAACTGTCGCAATGGTGCATACTTAGGGAGAACACTTATACCTTGAAGTTTAGCGAGGGATCATCTTATAATGCTACCGCCGTACTAAGCAAAATAAGATGCATAAAAGATAAACATCACATGCAATCAAAATATGTGACATGATATGGCCATCATCATCTTGTGCCTTTGATCTCCATCTTCAAAGCACCATCATGATCTCCATCTTCAAAGCACCATCATGATCTCCATCGTCACCAGCTTGACACCTTGATCTCCATTGTAGCGTTGTTGTCGTCTCGCCAACTATTGCTTCTACAACTATCGCTAATGCATGGTGATAAAGTAAACCAATTACATGGCGATTGCATTTCATACAATAAAGAGACAACCATAAGACTCCTGCCAGTTGCCGATAACTTTTACAAAACATGATCATCTCATACAATAACGTATATCACATCATGTCTTGACCATATCACATGACAACATGCCCTGCAAAAACAATTTAGACGTCCTCTACTTTGTTGTTGCAAGTTTTACATGGCTGCTATGGGCTTCTAGTAAGAACCGTTCTTACCTACGCATCAAAACCACAACGATGTTTCGTCAAGTGTGTTGTTTTAACCTTCAACAAGGATCGGCCGTAGTAAAATTCGATTCAACTAAAGTTGGAGAAACAGACACCCGCCAGCTACTTTTATGCAAAAACAAGTTGCATGTCTGTCGGTGGAACCAGTCTCATGAATGTGGTCATGTAAGGTTGGTCCAGACTGCTTCATCCAACAATACCGCCGAATCAAAATAAGACGTTGGTGGTAAGCAGTATGACTATGATCGCCCACAACTCTTTGTGTTCTACTCGTGCATATCATCTACGCATAGACCTGGCTCAGATGCCACTGTTGGGGAACGTAGCATGCAATTTCAAAAAAAATCCTACGATCACGCAAGATCCACTGGTGCGCGTCGGTCCTAAACAAATGATTTTTAACCCCTTTCCGCGACAGCATCCGAAAGCGTCGCCTAGTGAGTGTGGGCGATAGGGGGGTCCTTCCCACATGACCTAGAAATCATTGGGGATATGCCCTCCTGGCACACACGCTCGGCAAAATGAGGTGACCGGCGAGTACTCAAATACAGAAATACGTACAGTAGTGCTAAAAAAATACAATTATACAGGCGAAATCATTTCGGTCGTAAGTACATCCCACACAGTCAATCACCAATAATCGTTTCCATTCGTATATACATCCCACACAGTCACTACAAGGAAAACGTTTACGCAAGGTGGCGTAACGCAAACAGTTTTGAAGAGAATGTCGTGTGTGATTGTTCATTGATCCAACACGGTTTATTCCCAGAAATTGTGCATGTTGCCTAAGGTCATCGCCCATGGTGGTTTCTCATTAACCGTTTGCAATAGGAAAACCCAATTAGCAAGCTAATTGGCCAATTAGCGGGCTAATTACCCTATTATTAATATTTACTAATCTAATTGACATTCATATTAAGCACATAATATATTCCATTTCCATATTAAGGAAGCAGGATTTCATAATTGAAATACATCAGAGTACAACATGATATAGCTTCAACACTCAGCTACCCCATTACACAACTGCACCAGCAACAAGTTTCACATGCAACATCTAGAGCCTTTCGAAATTAGCATCATAGATGGTACATAGAGAGATGCATCTCATCTGGAAAATTGCTGAAGCAGAAGGCGAATATTGAGCCTTCATTCATGTTAAAGGTCTTTGCAACTTTAGGCCAGTGCCTGTGGATGATTGACCGTCCATCCTTCGACCTCTTCAGGAACACTTCAATATTGAACCGTGGGTGTTGTATGAAAACTTTCCTCGCCTCCTGACCACAGAGGTGGTTTGAGAGGTAATCATCAGTGAAGCCTGAAAACAAGGATGTGCATAAATATCTTCTCTATATTGGAAATGGGGCAAAGGAACACAAAAAGGCAAGGTATAATAGTTAGTACCATCTTGTAAACCTCAGTGCTTCCCATTGTTTCCTTGCAACACATATAAGGTAGTTAGTCATCAGGTTAAGTAAGGGTTCGCATGCTATCAGTAAAATATGTTGATGATAAATAAGCACATTGCAGAATCATCAGATTAATTCAAGCCACATGGAAAACCCATTTATCCAAACCAAGCATGATTAAGAACTAGGAAATATAGCACTTGTATATGTTTCTCATGTATTAAGTGCAGCCAAATTTGATTTATTCCTCACATGGTATACAATAACAGAATGCAGCCAGAGCAATTGAACATCGCATTGCAGAATTGAACCAAGCAGTTAAATAAAAACCACAACAAATGAACCAAACGTTAACTGAGCACCACATTGCATAATATAACATACTCCTAATAGAAGATCAGACAGTTAACCAAACCAAGCATGCTTAACAACTTGGAAATATAGCAATTGTATTTGTTTCTCATGCATTTAGTACAGCCAAATTCGATTTACTCCTCACATGGTATACAATAACAGAATGCAGCCACAACAATTGAACATCGCATTGGAGAATTGAACCAAGCAGTTAACTAAACACCACAACAAGTGAACCAAACCACAACAAATGAACCAAGCAGTTAACTATACACCAATTGAACAATATAACACACTCCTAATAGAAGATCAGACAGTTAACCAAACCAAGCATGCTTAACAACTTGGAAATATTGCACCCTGAAGAATTGAACATCACATTTGCACAATTGAACCAAGCAGTTAATTGAAGACCACATTGCACGACATATAGAACATATACACTATAGCAGAAGATTGCATGGTAAAAGTAGATAGCATAATTCACTAAAATTTGTTAAGGAAAGGCAGTAGCTAGCAAACTGAACATGGGTCCTTATAGTGAGCTAATAAGACAAGCTACTCATTGTCGGAGATAACGATGACGATTGGCTGCTTGGACATGGAAGAGGGCGAGGCCTCCACATCGTGGGTGCCCTCGTTGTACTGGTGAGTTGCATGAGCCGCTCCGGGCACCAACCTGCTAACTCTCGAGATGAGGTAAGCACGTGCACACTGATAAAACACCTCGTAGTCTTTGTCGAAGGCACCGATGGTGGCCTCGAGAAAATGCCACGAACTATCGTTTAAAGTAGCCAACCGCGTCGCGGCGTCGGCGCGCGAGGCGTCAACAGTGGCCTCGACGGCGAGGTGCTCCTCCAAGATCTGGGGGTCGGCACTAATGGCAGCCATCACGACCTCATCCGCGCGTGCGGCCGCGATTTGCTTCTCCGTTGCCAAATGCTCCTTGAGGTCCTGGCTATACTGCGTGAACCATGGCTTAGGTCGGCGCTTATTTGGTGGAGGGGGCGGTGATTTGGGTGGAAGGTGTCGCGCTCGCGCCGGCGGTCGGGGCATGTGGGATGTGGAAGGAGGAGGAGGATGAGGGTCGGGTGTGGATTACCTGCCTGGATAGCAAGGCCGAGCAGCGTGAAGGAGGGTCACCGACGAGGAGGCGGCGGCGCTGCAAGCAACGAGTGAAGGTTTCAACTTGGAAAGGAAGGCAGAAAGAGGGGAAATGTGGCTTTTGGTAAGGGGGAGGGGACGGGGAGGTAGATATTTCCGCGGAAGCCGAAAATTTGGAATCGCTTCAGACAAAAAACTAGCGCGCAAAGTGTCATCAGACACGGTCCCTTATTCAGACACGGTCCAAAGATATTTTGTGCTGCATCTCACATGGTTGGTTATAATAAACTGTGTGGGATCTACTTGATTTTTGGTCTTGATTTGAATTACATAATGGAGTCACAGCGGCCATGGATGGTGTTTGAATTGCTAGACCTTTTATCTGCAGTGATCATAAAAGAATTGGAATTATTCAGGGTTCATTTGGGCATTTTTATGCATGAAGTGACTTTTCAATGCATTTATGTGCATAATTAAAATTTGAACTACATGTGCATGCTCCAGTGCATATAAACTGGTTAAAAATCAAATATGTGTCCTTAGGTGCATGCTTAGGTCCCATGCAAGAAATGGGAATGAATTTCAAACACCGGGGCACCATTGATTGCCGGCAAAACATTGAGATGCCTGGTTTTTAAATTCTAGTAAATCCAAAACTTGTCTAAAATTCATGAAACTTGGCATGCTATCATGGAGCGGCATCAACATGTTGTGGTACAAATTTGGTCCCATTTGGGGAAGGTTTGGGTATATACTTCTCACAAACTGAAGCTTCTCACAACAAGCATGATAGTTTTCGGTAGGGAACGTCCCACCTTTGGGACGAAATGATATCCATTGCCTCTTATTGCTTTCAAGTTTTTTTCTCGTGTCAACATAGAACAACAGGAGTGTTGTGTGAATTTTTGTGATTTTTCGGGGTTCGTTCTGACATTTTTATGCATTAAATGAGTTTTCAATGCATTTATGTGCATAATTCAAATTCGAACTACATGTGCATGATCCAGTGCATATAAATTGGTTGACAAATCAAATATGTGTCCTTGGGTGCATGCTTAGGTCCCATGCAAGAAATGAGAATGAATTTCAAATACCGGGGCACTGTTGATTGCCGGAAAAACGTTGAGATGGCTAGTTTTTAAATTCTAGTAAATCCAAAACTCGTCTCAAATTCATGAAACTTGGCATGCTATCATGGAGCGGCATGAACATGCCGTGGTACAAATTTTGTCCCATTTGGGGCAGGTTTGGGTATATGCTTCTCACAAACCGGAGCTTCTCACAACAACCATGATGGTTTTCGGTAGGGAACGTCCCACCTTTGGGGACGAAACGATATCCATTTTCTCTTATTGCCTTCAAGTTTTTTTCTCGTGTCAACATAGAACAATAGGAGTGTTATGTGAATTTTTGTGAATTTTGGGGGTTCGTTTCGACATTTTTATGCATTAACCGAGTTTTCAATGCATTTATGTGCATAATTCAAATTTGAACTACATGCGCATGCTCCAGTGCATATAAATTGGTTAAAAATCAAATATGTGTCCTTGGGTGCATGCTTAGGTCCCATACAAGAAATGGGAATGAATTTCAAACACCGGGGCACTGTTGATTGCTGGCAAAACATTGAGATGCCTGGTTTTCAAATTATAGTAAATCCAAAACTCGTCTGAAATTCATGAAACTTGGCATGCTATCATGGAGCGGCATCAACATGTCGTGGTACAAATTTTGTCCCATTTGGGGCAGGTTTGGGTATATGCTTCTCACAAACCGAAGCTTCTCACAACAAGCATGATGGTTTTCGGTAGGGAACGTCCCACCTTCGGGGACGAAACGATATCCATTGCCTCTTATTGCTTTAATTTTTTTTTCTCGTGTCAACTTAGAACAACAGGTGTATTGTGTGAATTTTTGGGGTTCGTTTAGACATTTTTATGCATTAACTAAGTTTTCGATGCATTTTATGTGCATACTTTAAATTTGAACTACATGACCATGCTCCAGTGCATATAAATTGGTTGAAAAAACAAATATGCGTCCTTGGGTGCATGCTTAGGTCCCATGAAAGAAATGAGAATGAATTTCAAACACCGGGGCACCGTTGATTGCCGGCAAAACATTGAGATGCCTAGTTTTTAAATTCTAGTAAATCGAAAACTCATCTGAAATTCATGAAACTTGGCATGCTATCATGGAGCAGCATCAACATGTCGTGGTAAAAATTTTGTCCCATTTGGGACAGGTTTGTTTATATGCTTCTCACAAACCGGAGCTTCTCACAACAAGCATGATGGTTTTCGGTAGGGAACGTCCTACCTTTAGGGATGAAATGATATCCATTGCCTCTTATTACTTTGAATTTTTTTTATCGTGTCAACACAGAACAACAGGAGTGTTGTGTGAATTTTCGTGATTTTTCGGGGTTCGTTTGGACATTTTTATGCATTAACTGAGTTTTAAATGCATTTTATGTGCATAATTCAAATTTGAACTACATGCACATGCTCCAGTGCATATAAATTGGTTGAAAAATCAAATCCGTGTCCTTGGGTGCATGCTTAGGTCCCATGCAAGAAAGGGGAATGAATTTCAAACACCGGGGCACCGTTGATTGCCGGCAAAACATTGAGATGCCTGATTTCTAAATTCTAGTTAATCCAAAACTCGTCCGGTCCACAGGTTCACCGAGAAGCGTGCGAGATGTTTAACGCGGGATTTGTGCGTCTCTTCAACGCAACCGGTTCAGTGAAGCAGTAAAGCGGCAGAAAATAAACCAAAAAATATACATGCTACCACACGCCCCGTGTGTCGTGCGAGCGGGCGTCAGTTCACGGGACGCATGCGAGCAGTCCGCTGCGTAGGCATACCAGGAGGCGTGCGTGCAGGTGTGTGTATTGACGGGGAGGCGTGCGAGTAGCTGAGTGCTTCCCATTGTTTCCCTGCAACACATATAAGGTAGTTAGTCATCAGGTTAAGTAAGGGTTCGCATGCTATCAGTAAAATATGTTGATGATAAAAAAGCACATTGCAGATTCATCAGATTAATTCAAGCCACATGGAAAACACTTATCCAAACCAAGCATGATTAAGAACTAGGAAATATAGCACTTGTATATGTTTCTTATATATTAAGTGCATCCAAATTCGATTTATTCCTCACATGGTATACAATAACAGAATGCAGCCACAACAATTAAACATTGCATTGCAGAATTGAACCAAGCAGTTAACTAAACACCACAATAAATGAACCAAACGTTAACTGAGCACCACATTGCACAATATAACATACTCCTAATAGAAGATCAGATAGTTAACCAAACCAAGCATGATTAACAACTTGGAAATATAGCAATTGTATTTGTTTCTCATGCATTTAGTACAACCAAATTCGATTTATTCCTCACATGGTATACAATAACAGAATGCAGCCACAACAATTGAACATCAATATTGCAGAATTGAACCAAGTAGTTAACTAAACACCACAACAAGTGAACCAAGCCACAACAAATGAACCAAGCAGTTAACTATACACCAATTGAACAATATAACACACTCCTAATAGAAGATCAGACAGTTAACCTAACCAAGCATGCTTAACAACTTGGAAATATTGCACCCTGGAGAATTGAACATCACATATGCAGAATTGAACCAAGCAGTTAATTGAAGACCACATTGCACGACATATAGAACATATACACTGTAGCAGAAGATTGCATGGTAAAAGTAGATAGCATAATTCACTAGAATTTGTTAAGGAAAGGCAGTAGCTAGCAAACTGAACATGGGTCCTTATAGTGAGCTAATAAGAAAAGCTACTCATTGTCGTAGATATCGATGACGATTGGCTCCTTGGACATGGAAGAGGGTGAGGCCTCCGCATCGTGGGTGCCCTCGTTGTAGTGGTGAGTTGCCTGAGCCGCTCCGGGCACCAACCTACTGGCTCTCGAGATGAGGTAAGCATGTGCACACTGAGAAAACACCTCGTAATATTCGTCGAAGGCACCGACGGTGGCCTCGAGAAAACACCATGAACTGTCATTTAAAGCAGCCAACCGTGTCGCAATGTCGGCGCGCGAGGCGTCAACGGTGGCCTCGACGGCGAGGTGCTCCTCCAAGATCTGGGGGTCGGCACGAATGGCAGCCATCGCGACCTCATCCGCGCGTGCGGCCATGATTTGCTTCTCCGCTGCCAAATTCTCCTTGAGGTCCTTGCTATACTGCGTGAACCATGGCTTAGGTCGACACTTATTTGGTGGAGGGGTCAGTGATTTGGGTGGAAGATGTCGCGCTCGCGCCAGCGGTCGGGCATGTGGGATGTGGAAGGAGGAGGAGGATGGGGGTTGGGTGTGGATTACCTGCCTGGATAGCGAGGCCGAGCAGCGTGAAGGAGGGTCACCGGTGAGGAGGCGGTGGCGCTACAAGCAAGGAGTGAAGGTTTCAACTTGGAAAGGAAGGCGGAAAGAGGGGAAATGTGGCTTTTGGTAAGGGGGAGGGGACGGGGAGGTAGATATTTCCGCGAAAGCCGAAAATTTGGAATCGCTTCAGACAAAAAACTGACGCGCAAAGTGTCATCAGACACGGTCCCTTATTCTAACACGGTCCGAAGATATTCTATGCTGCATCTCACACAGTTGGTTATAATAAACTGTGTGGGATCTACTTGTTTTTTGGTCTTGATTTGAATTACATAATGGGGTCACAGCAGCCATGGACGGTGTTTGAATTGCTAGACCTTTTATCTGCAGTGATCATAAAAGAATCGGAATTATTCAGGGTTCATTTGAACATTTTTATGCATGAAGTGACTTTTCAATGCATTTATGTGCATAATTCAAATTTGAACTACATGCGCATGCTCCAGTGTATATAAATTGGTTAAAAAAATCAAATATGTGTCCTTGGGTGCATGCTTAGGTCCCATGCAAGAAATGGGAATGAATTTCAAACACCGGAGCACCGTTGATTGCCGGAAAAACATTGAGATGCTTGGTTTTAAAATTCTAGTAAATCCAAAATTCGTCTGAAATTCATGAAACTTGGCATGCTATCATGGAGCAGCATCAACATGTTGTGGTACAAATTTTGTCCCATTTGGGGCAGGTTTAGGTATATGCTTCTCACAAACCGGAGCTTCTCACAACAAGCATGATGGTTTTCGGTAGGGAACGTCCCACCTTTGGGGACGAAACGATATCCATTGCCTCTTATTGCTTCCAAGTTTTTTTCTCGTGTCAACATAGAACAACAGGAGTGTTGTGTGAATTTTTGTGATGTTTCAGGGTTCGTTTAGACATTTTTATGCATTAGCTGAGTTTTCAATGCATTTATGTGCATAATTCAAATTTGAACTACATGTGCATGCTCCAGTGCATATAAATTGATTGAAAAATCAAATATGTGTCCTTGGGTGCATGCTTAGGTCCCATGCAAGAAATGAGGATGAATTTCAAACACCGGGGCACCATTGATTGTTGGAAAAACATCGAGATGTCTGGTTTTTAAATTCTAGTAAATCCAAAACTTGTCTGAAATTCATGAAACTTGGCATGCTATCATGGAGCGGCATCAACATGCCGTGTACAAATTTTGTCCCGTTTGGCGCAGGTTTGGGTATATGCTTCTCACAAACTGGAGCTTCTCACAACAACCATGATGGTTTTCGGTAGAGAACATCCCACCTTTGGGGACGAAACGATATCCATTGCCTCTTATTGCCTTCAAGTTTTTTTCTCGTGTCAACATAGAACAATAGGGGTGTTGTGTGATTTTTTATGATTTTTTGGGGTTCGTTTCGACATTTGTATGCATTAACTGAGTTTTCAATGCATTTATGTGCATAATTCAAATTTGAACTACATGCGCATGCTCCAGTGCATATAAATTGGTTAAAAAATCAAATATGTGTCCTTGGGTGCATGCTTAGGTCCCATGCAAGAAATGGGAATGAATTTCAAACACCGGGGCACCGTTGATTGCCGGCAAAATATTGAGATGCCTGGTTTTTAAATTCTAGTAAATCCAAAACTCGTGCGAAATTCATGAAACTTGGCATGCTATCATGGAGCGGCATCAACATGCCGTGGTACATATTTTGTTCCATTTGGGGCAGGTTTGGGAATATGCTTCTCACAAACCGGAGCTTCTCACAACAAGCATGATGGTTTTCTGTAGGGAACGTCCCACCTTTGGGGACGAAACGATATCCGTTGGCTCTTATTGCTTTCAAATTTTTTTCTCATGTCAACTTAGAAAAACAGGAGTATTGTGTGAATGTTTGTGATTTTTGGGGTTCGTTTAGACATCTTTATGCATTAACTGAGTTTTCAATGCATTTTATGTGCATAATTTAAATTTGAACTACATGACCATGCTCCAGTGCATATAAATTGGTTGAAAAAACAAATATGTGTCCTTGGATGCATGCTTAGGTCCCATGCAAGAAATGAGAATGAATTTCAAACACCGGGGCACCGTTGATTGCCGGCAAAACGTTGAGATGCCCGGTTTTAAAATTCTAGTAAATCCAATACTCATCTGAAATTCATGAAACTTGGCATTCTATCATGGAGCGACATCAACATGTCGTGGTACAAATTTTGTCCCATTTGGGGCAGGTTTGGGTATATGCTTCTCACAAACCGGAGCTTCTCACAACAAGCATGATGGTTTTCGGTTGGGAACGTCCCACCTTTGGGGATGAAACGATATCCATTGCCTCTTATTGCTTTCAAAAAAATTTCTCGTGTCAACATAGAATAACAGGAGTGTTGTGTGAATTTTCGTGATTTCCCGGGGTTCGTTTGGACATTTTTATGCATTAACTGAGTTTTCAATGCATTTTATGTGCATAATTCAAATTTGAACTACATGCACATGCTCTAGTGCATATAAATTGGTTGAAAAGTCAAATCTATGTCCTTGGGTGCATGCTTAGGTCCAATGCTAGAAATGGGAGTGAATTTCAAACACCGGGGCAGCGTTGATTGCCGGCAAAACATTGAGATGCCTGGTATTTAAATTCTAGTTAATCGAAAGCTTGTCCGGTGCGCAGGTTCACTGGGAAGCCTGCGAGATGTTCAACGCATGATTTGTGCATCTCTTCAATGCAAACGGTTTAGTGAAGCAGTAAAGCGGCAGAAAATAAACCAAAAAATATACATGCTGCCACATGCCCCGTGTGCCGTGCGAGCGGGCGTCAGTTGATGAGACGCATGCGAGCAGTCCGTCGCGCAGGCATACCGAGAGGCGTGCATGCAGGTGTGTGTATTGACGGGGAGGCATGTAAGTAGCTGAGTGCTTCCCATTGTTTCTCTGCAACACATATAAGGTAGTTAGTCATCAGGTTAAGTTAGGGTTCACATGATATCAGTAAAATATGTTGATTATAAATAAGCACATTGCAGATTCATCAGATTAATTCAAGCCACATGGAAAACCCATTTATCCAAACCAAGCATGATTAAGAACTAGGAAATATAGCACTTGTATATGTTTCTTATGTATTAAATGCATCCAAATTCGATTTATTCCTCACATGGTATACATTAACAGAATGCAGCCACAACAATTAAACATCGCATTGCCAAATTGAACCAAGCAGTTAACTAAACACCACAACAAATGAACCGAACGTTAACTGAGCACCACATTGCACAATATAACATACTCCTAATAGAAGATCAGACACTTAACCAAACCAAGCATGCTTAACAACTTGGAAATATAACAATTGTATTTTTTCTCATGCATTTAGTACAGCCAAATTCGATTTATTCCTCACATGGTATACAATAACAGAATGCGGCCACAACAATTGAACATCGCATTGCAGAATTGAACCAAGTAGTTAACTAAACACCGCAACAAGTGAACCAAGCCACAACAAATGAACCAAGCAGTTAACTATACACCAATTGAACAATATAACACACTCCTAATAGAAGATCAAACAGTTAACCAAACCAAGCATGCTTAACAACTTGGAAATATTGCACCCTGGAGAATTGAACATCACATTTGCAGAATTGAACCAAGCAGTTAATTGAAGACCACATTGCATGACATATAGAACATATACACTGTAGCAGAAGATTGCATGGTAAAAGTAGATAGCATAATTCACTAGAATTTGTTAAGGAAAGGCAGTAACTAGCAAACTGAACATGGGTCATTATAGTGAGCTAATAAGAAAAGCTACTCATTGTCGGAGATATCGACGACGATTGGCTCCTTGGACATGGAAGAGGGAGAGGCCTCCGCATCGTGGGTGCCCTCGTTGTAGTGGTGAGTTGCCTGAGCCGCTCCGGGCACCAACCTACTAGCTCTCGAGATGAGGTAAGCACGTGCACACTGAGAAAACACCTCGTAGTCTTTGTCGAAGGCAGTGACTGTGGCCTCGAGAAAATGCCACGAACTGTCGTTTAAAGCAGCCAACCGCGTCACGGCGTCGGCGCGTGAGGCGTCAACGGTGGCCTCGACGGCGAGGTGCTCCTCCAAGATCTGGGGGTCGGCACGAATGGCAGCCATCGCGACCTCATCCGCGCGTGCGGCCGCGATTTGCTTCTCCGCTGCCAAATGCTCCTTTGAGGTCCTGGCTATACTACGTGAACCATGGCTTAGGTCAGCACTTATTTGGTGGAGGGGTCGGTGATTTGGGTGGAAGGTGTCGCGCTCGCGCCGGCGGTCGGGGCATGTGGGATGTGGAAGGAGGAGGAGGATGGGGGTCGTGTGTGGATTACCTGCCTGGATAGCGAGGCCGGGCAGCGTGAAGGAGGGTCACCGGCGAGGAGGCGGTGGCGCTACAAGCAAGGAGTGAAGGTTTCAACTTGGAAAGGAAGGCGGAAAGAGAGGAAATGTGGCTTTTGGTAAGGGGAGGGGACGGGGAGGTAGATATTTCCGCGGAAGCCGAAAATTTGGAATCGCTTCAGACAAAAAACTGGCGCGCAAAGTGTCATCAGACACGGTCCCTTATTCTGACACGGTCCGAAGATATTCTGTGCTGGATCTCTCACAGTTGGTTATAATAAATTGTGTGGGATCTACTTGTTTTTTGGTCTTGATTTGAATTACATAATGGGGTCACAGCAGCCATGGACGGTGTTTAAATTGCTAGACCTTTTATCTGCAGTGATCATAAAAGAATCGGAATTATTCAGGGTTCATTTGGGCATTTTTATGCATGAAGTGACTTTTCAATGCATTTATGTGCATAATTAAAATTTGAACTACATGCGCATGCTCCAGTGCATATAAATTGGTTAAAAGATCAAATATGTGTCCTTGGGTGCATGCTTAGGTCCCATGCAAGAAATGGGAATGAATTTCAAACACCGGGGCACCATTGATTGCCGGCAAAACATTGAGATGCCTGGTTTTTAAATTCTAGTAAATCCAAAACTCGTCCGAAATTCATGAAACTTGGCATGCTATCATGGAGCGGCATCAACATGTCGTGGTACAAATTTTGTCACATTTGGGGCAGGTTTGGGTATATGCTTCTCACAAACCGTAGCTTCTCACAACAAGCATGATGGTTTTCGGTAGGGAACGTCCCACCTTTTGGGAAGAAATGATATCCATTGCCTCTTATTGCTTTCAAGTTTTTTTCTCGTGTCAACATAGAACAACAGGAGTGTTGTGTGAATTTTTGTGATTTTTCGGGGTTCGTTTTGACATTTTTATGCATTAGCTGAGTTTTCAATGCATTTATGCGCATAATTCAAATTTGAACTGCATGTGCATGCTCCAGTGCATACGAATTGGTTGAAAAATAAAATATGTGTTCTTGGGTGCATGCTTAGGTCCCATGCAAGAAATGAGAATGAATTTCAAACACCGGGGCACCGTTGATTGCCGGCAAAACATTGAGATGCCTGGCTTTTAAATTCTAGTAAATCCAAAACTCGTCTGAAATTCATGAAACTTGGCATGCTATCATGGAGCGGCATCAACATGCCGTGGTACAAATTTTGTCCCATTTGGGGGCAGGTTTGGGTATATGCTTCTCACAAACCAGAGCTTCTCACAACAAGCATGATGGTTTTCGGTGGGGAACGTCCCACCTTTGGGGACGAAACGATATCCATTGCCTCTTATTTCTTTCAAGTTTTTTTCTTGTGTCAACATAGAACAATAGGAGTGTTGTGTGAATTTTTGGGGTTCGTTTCGACATTTTTATGCATTAACTGAGTTTTCAATGCATTTATGTGCATAATTCAAATTTGAACTAGATGCGCATGCTCCAGTACATATAAATTGGTTAAAAAATCAAATATGTGCCCTTGGGTGCATGCTCAGGTCCCATGCAAGAAATGGGAATGAATTTCAAACAACGGGGCACCGTTGATTGCTGGCAAAACATTGAGATGCCTGGATATAAAATTCTAGTAAATCCAAAACTCGTCTGAAATTCATGAAATGTGGCATGCTATCATGGAGCGGCATCAACATGTCGTGGTACAAATTTTGTCCCATTTGGACCAGGTTTGGGTATATGTTTCTCACAAACCGGAGCTTCTCACAACAAGCATGATGGTTTTCGGTAGGGAATGTCCCACCTTTGGGGACGAAACGATATCCATTGCCTCTTATTGCTTTCAAAAAATTTTCTCGTGTCAACTTACAACAACAGGAGTATTGTGTGAATTTTTGTGAATTTTTGGGGTTCGTTTAGACATTTTTATGCATTAACTGAGTTTTTAATGCATTTTATGTGCATAATTTAAATTTGAACTACATGACCATGCTCCAGTGCATATAAATTGGTTGAAAAAACAAATATGTGTCATTGGGTGCATGCTTAGGTCCCATGCAAGAAATGAGAATGAATTTCAAACATCGGGGCACCGTTGATTGCCAGCAAAACATTGAGATGCCTGGTTTCAAAATTCTAGTAAATCCAAAACTCATCTGAAATTCATGAAACTTGGCATGCTATCATGGAGCGGCATCAACATGTCGTGGTACAAATTTTGTCCCATTTGGGGCAGGTTTGGGTATATGCTTCTCGCAAACCGGAGCTTCTCACAACAAGCATGATGGTTTTCGGTAGGGAACATCCCACCTTTGGGGATGAAACGATATCCATTGCCTCTTATTGCTTTCAAATTTTTTTCTCGTGTCAACATAGAACAATACGAGTCTTGTGTGAATTTTCATGATTTTTCGGTGTTCGTTTGGACATTTTTATGCATTAACTGAGTTTTCAATGTATTTTACATGCATAATTCAAATTTGAACTACATGCACATGCTCTAGTGCATATAAATTGGTTGAAAAATCAAATATGTGTCCTTGGGTGCATGGTTAGGTCCCATGCAAGAAATGGGAATGAATTTCAAACACTGAGGCACCGTTGATTGCCGGCAAAACATTAAGATGCCTGGTTTTTAAATTCTAGTTAATCCAAAACTCATTCGGTGCGCAGGTTCACCAGGAAGCGTGCGAGATGTTCAACACAGTATTTGTGCATCTCTTCAACGCAAACGGTTCAGTGAAGCAGTAAAGCGGCAGAAAATAAACCAAAAAATATACATGTTGCCACACGCCTCGTGTGTCGTGCGAGCGGGCGTCAGTTGACGGGACGCATGCGAGCAGTCCGCTGCGCAGGCATACCGGGAGGCGTGCGTGCAGGTGTGTGTATTGACGAGGAGGAGTGCGAGTAGCTGTGTAAAATGATGGTAGGAATGGCAGACATCCGCCGCGCAGGCTCACCGGGAGGCGAGACAACTTTTGACCGCAGCCTGCCTCACTCCCACTGGTCCGTATTAATTGCGCGCCCGAGCCACCGGCCATAATAGGCAGCCGCACCCCTAGTCCACAGTGGTCACCGACGTCTGGACTCCGGAGTGTATGACAATGCCGCCGAACTGCACCATCGGAGCGAGTGGCGACGCCGGGGCTGGTGAAGCACCCGCACAACGCGTCAAGCTGGCCACAGAGGTTTCCGTCACCACCGACGAGGTCTCGTGCGGGCAGCAGCACGACCTTGAATTCGTCGGCACCGTCGTGCCCCCCCTGGCTGGAGCCGGTGGTCAACAGCAACTCCGGCAACAACTGCGATTCCAACGGAAAACCGGCCAGTCACCTAATATATGTTTGTGCCATTTTTCTTCCTAATCTTGAGAATTGATTTTTAATGTCCTACATGTTATGCCATTTTTTTCTTTCATATTGGTATGTACACAGATGAGGCTCCGTCTAGCGCCACCGCCGGATGTAGATCTTGGACCCGGCTGTGCGCCCAGAAGAGCCCCCCTGGACCTGAGGAACCAGTAGAATCTCCGGCGGACCGCATTAGCGATCTCCCAGATGACATCCTTGGGAGGATCATCTCCCTTCTCCCCACCAAGGATGGCTGCCGCACACAAGTCCTCGCATCTCGGTGGTGCACTCTGTGGCGCACCATGTTGGGGAACATAGTAATTTCAAAAAAATTCCTACGCACACGCAAGATCATGGTGATGCATACCAACGAGAGGGGAAGAGTGTGATCTACGTACCCTTGTAGATCGACAACGGAAGCGTTAACTTGGTTGATGTAGTCGTACGTCTCCACGGCCCGACCGATCAAGCACCGAAACTACGGCACCTCCGAGTTCTAGCACACGTTCAGCTCGATGACGATCCCCGGACTCCGATCCAGCAAAGTGTCGGGGAAGAGTTCCGTTAGCACGATGGCGTGGTGACGATCTTGATGTTCTACTGTCGCAGGGCTTCGCCTAAGCACCGCTACAATATTATCGAGGACTATGGTGGAAGGGGGCACTGCACACGGCTAAGAATATGATCACGTGGATCAACTTGTGTGTCTAGGGGTGCCCCCTGCCCCCGTATATAAAGGAGCAAGGGGAGGAGACCGGCCGGCCCTATAGGCGCGCCAAGGAGGAGTCCTCCTAGTAGGAGTAGGACTCCTACTAGGAGGGGGAAGGAAGTGGGGAGGGAGAGGGAAAGGGGGGCGCCGCCCCCCTCTCCTAGTCCAATTCGGACCAGGGGGAGGAGGCGCGCGGCCCACCTTTGGCTGCCCCTCTCTCTTTCCACTAAGGCCCATATGGCCCACTACTTCTCCCGGGGGGGTTCCGGTAACCCTCCGGCTCTCCGGTTTTCTCCGAAATCACCCGGAACACTTCCGGTGTCCGAATATAGCCGTCCAATATATCAATCTTTATGTCTCGACCATTTCGAGACTCCTCGGCATGTCCGTCATCACATCCGGGACTCCGAACTAACTTCGGTACATCAAAACTCATAAACTCATAATATAACTGTCATCGAAACCTTAAGCGTGCGGACCCTACGGGTTCGAGAACAATGTAGACATGACCGAGACACGTCTCCGGTCAATAACCAATAGCGGAACCTGGACGCTCATATTGGCTCCTACATATTCTACGAAGATCTTTATCGGTCAGACTGCATAACAACATACGTTGTTCCCTTTGTCATCGGTATGTTACTTGCCCGAGATTCGATCGTCGGTATCTCAATACCTAGTTCAATCTCGTTACCAGCAAGTCTCTTTACTCGTTCCGTAATACATCATCTCGCAACTAACTCATTAGTTGCAATGCTTGCAAGGCTTATGTGATGTGTATTACCGAGAGGGCCCAGAGATACCTCTCCCACAATCGGAGTGACAAATCCTAATCTCGAAATACGCCAACCCAACATGTACCTTTGGAGACACCTGTAGAGCACCTTTATAATCACCCATTTACGTTGTGACGTTTGGTAGCACACAAAGTGTTCCTCCGGCAAACGGGAGTTGCATAATCTCATAGTCATAGGAACATGTATAAGTCATGAAGAAAGCAATAGCAACATACTAAACAATCGGGTCCTAAGCTAATGGAATGGGTCATGTCAATCAGATCATTCACCTAATGATTTGATCCCGTTAATCAAATAACAACTCTTTGTTCATGGTTAGGAAACATAACCATCTTTGATTAACGAGCTAGTCAAGTAGAGGCATACTAGTGACACTCTGTTTGTCTATGTATTCACACATGTATTATGTTTCCGGTTAATACAATTCTAGCATGAATAATAAACATTTATCATGATATAAGGAAATAAATAATAACTTTATTATTGCCTCTAGGGCATATTTCCTTCACACCGCGCCCCTTAATCTCAACTGTCGTCAGCTATCTGTCGATGATGATTCTGAACTACCCGGAGCCATCATCTCCTCCCATGGGGGCTCCGTTCAACGCATCTGCATCCCCGCATGCTACCAGTTGGACATACCCTGCATAAACTCCAGTAGCTTGAGTTCTACCATTACTACAGCGATATGTTACCACCAATAGCTGCATCTGTGCCCTCACCACCGATGCCCATCTCATGGTTTTCCTCCTCTCTCTGCACCGCCACCTTGACCCGGTGCCATCTAGCAGACAATCTGGTACAAATACTTCGACTGCCACTGCTAAAAAAACTTGCACTTGTGTTGGTTCATCTGTTAGAGGCCTCACTAGACAACATCATCCACTCCAGCTGCCCTGCACTGGAGCGTTTGGTGCTTGTTTTTGGAGCAGGAATCGATATCCCTTGTATCAAAGTAAAGTCACCTCACCTTGTAAGCATTGGAATTAATTTTGAAGGACATGATCTCATCATCGAAGATGCCCCTTCACTTCATAGGTTGGTCCTTGATTGTTGTTATGAACCTAAGCAAATAAATGTGGTCTCTACGCCTAAACTGGAGACCTTGCGTGCAATTCGTGATCCGTTTAAATGGTTCGAGATGGTGTTTACCTCCACACCTACTGAGGTACTGTGTATTATTCACGTACACTTTTGTAATTTGCATTTTTCATTTGTGTGCATAAGTTAAGTATCATCTTGGAGTACACTTTCCATGCTAATATTATGTTCTATGCTCAATGAAGTGCGTGTCCATCCTATCACTGGTGGTGGATTCTGTCAAGACCTTATATATCAGTATGTGGTGTTTTGATCTCAACATCATTATTGCCTTGTTGCAATGCTTTCCATGTCTGGAGAATTTGTATATAAAGGTGATGATTGCACGCACATTGAAAACCCATATATGATGTGCTATAATTAATCGTTCAGCTATCACTCTTTCAACATAATCTTTTTTAGACATTAACTGTTTTCAATCTTCATCTCTATTTAGGCAACAACACATGGAGAAAAAGGTATAACCAATCGATGGTTGATGAAGCACGGGGATTTTCTCAGATCTCATGACATTCGTTTGAAGACAGTAACGCTGGAATGATATTCATCCAACGGTACAAACACTAGCTTTGTCAGATTCTTCATGTTGAATGCGAGGGCACTGTTGTCCGTGAGGATTAAGTTTTTCAACAAGAAATTACTCACGGCTGCAAGTGTTCAAGAGCATAAAAAGAAGTTTTGGGTGGACCTAAGGGCTTCTGATCGTGTTCGGCTTCTATTTACAACAGCTTGTGGTCATCATGGAGTAGTAGAATTATTGTATTAAGATCTTGATTTTATGGATCAGACTGATCCATTTGATTGTAACTGTCGAAAACTTTGGTTGAGTTAGATGTCATCGTCCTATTCAATCTGGGTTATGTGTAAACCTGATGAACAATTAATCCTTGTGCTTTCGTACCTTTTCTAAGCTGGAGTTAGACATTGTTGCCCTTTTCAACTAGGGTTTGACCCACATTTTCTTTCATACTGGGCCAATGGCTTGTCATTTATTTAATTAAGACATAAATATTATAAGCATTCACAACATAGGGAAAGAGCCTCACTCTCGCGGGATCCTTGAGATCTTTGTTCATTACAGAACCGCAAGTTCTTAGCACCCACAAACTTATTTTCAGCTAGCACACCAAATGGCCTGTAATTCTTAATAAGAAAAGCTGCATGGTAGTGACAAATTTGGATTTGTCATTTGGGACCCACGAGGAAAAAGCCTATCCAGGGCGGTGCCGACTCGACGGTAAACATTGAGAAACCTGGTTTTAAATTACTGTAAATCCAAAACTCGCCTCAAAATTATGAAACTTGGCATGGTGTTATGACATAGCACCATCATGCTGTGGTAAAAAATTAGTCCAATTTGGGACAAGTTCTGGTACAAACTTTTTACAAACCGGAGATTCTCTCAAAAAGGCTCATGGTTTCGAGAGGGACCTTGTCACCTATGTGTGTGAAACGACATACACTGTCTCTTCCTGCCTTGATTTATTTTATAGAGGCAACATGCAACTATAGTAGCGTCGTCCTAAAAATATGAAATTATTCACAGTTTGTTTTGCCTTTTAATACATTATTTGAGTTTCCTAGGCATTTTGGAACGTACTTTGGTGTGTGCAAAGGTCATGTGTGTACTAGCCACATATGTAATTGGATGTTCAATCTGTTTATGGAATCAAGTCCTTATAAGTTATAAGTACATATGTTGTTGTTCTGTGTGCAATGACATTGCACACGGAGCATACTGGGGAACCCATCGGTGATGATTTCATCAATCGCTGACAATTGTATACAACTGATACATCTCCAACGTATCAATAATTTTTGATTGTTCCATGCTATTATATTATCAACCTTGGATGTTTTATATGCATTTATATGCTATTTTATATGATTTTTGGGACTAACCTATTAACCCAGAGCCTAGTGCCAGTTTCTGTTTTTTCCCTTGTTTCAGTGTTTCGCAGAAAAGGAATATCAAACGGAGTCCAAACGGAATGAAACCTTCGGGAGAGTTATTTTTGGAACAGAAGCAATCCAGAAGACTTGTGTAAGGGAAGCAACGAGGAAGGCACGAGGCAGGGGGCGCGCCCACCCCCCTGGGCGCGCCCTCCACCCTCGTGGGCCCCTCGTGGCTCCCCTGACGTATTTCTTCCTCCTATATATACCAATATACCCTAAAACCATCGGGGAGCATAATAGATCGCGAGTTCCGCCGCCAGAAGCCTCCGTAGCCACCGAAAACCAATCTAGACCCGCTCCGGCACCCTGTCGGAGGGGGGAATCCCTCTCCGGTGGCCATCTTCATAATCCCGGTGCTCTCGATGATGAGGAGGGAGTAGTTCTCCCTCGGGGCTGAGGGTATGTACCAGTAGCTATGTGTTTGATCTCTCTCTCTCTCTCTCTCTCGTGTTCTTAAGGTGGTACGATCTTGATGTATCGCGAGCTTTGTTATTATAGTTGGATGTTATGATGTTTCTCCCCCTCTACTCTCTTGTGATGAATTGAGTTTTCCCTTTGAAGTTATCTTATCAGATTGAGTCTTTAAGGATTTGAGAACACTTGATGTATGTCTTGCGTGGGATACCCGTGGTGACAATGGGGTATTCTATTGATCCACTTGATGTATGTTTTGGTGATCAACTTGCGGGTTCCGCCCATGAACCTATGCATAGGGGTTGGCACACGTTTTCGTCTTGACTCCCCGGTAGAAACTTCGGGGCACTCTTTGAAGTACTTTGTGTTGGTTTGAATAGATGAATCTGAGATTGTGTGATGCATATCGTATAATCATACCCACGGATAATTGAGGTGACATTGGAGTATCTAGGTGACATTAGGGTTTTGTTTGATTTGTGTCTTAAGGTGTTATTCTAGTACGAACTCTATGATAGATTGAACGGAAAGAATAGCTTCATGTTATTTTACTACGGACTCTTGAATAGATCGATCAGAAAGGATAACTTTGAGGTGGTTTCGTACCCTACCATAATCTCTTCGTTTGTTCTCCGCTATTAGTGACTTTAGAGTGACTCTTTGTTGCATGTTGAGGGATAGTTATATAATCCAATTATGTTATTATTGTTGAGGGAACTTGCACTAGTGAAAGTATGAACCCTAGGCCTTGTTTCAACGCATTGCAATACCGTTTCTGCTCACTTTTATCATTAGTTACCTTGCTGTTTTTATATTTTCAGATTACAAAAACCATTATCTACTATCCATATTGCACTTGTATCACCATCTCTTCGCCGAACTAGTGCACCTATACAATTTACTATTGTATTGAGTGTGTTGGGGACACAAGAGACTCTTTGTTATTTGGTTGCAGGGTTGCTTGAGGGAGACCATCTTCATCCTATGCCTCCTACAGATTGATAAAACCTTAGGTCATCCACTTGAGGGAAATTTGCTACTGTCCTACAAACCTCTGCACTTGGAGGCCCAACAACGTCTGTAAGAAGAAGGTTGTGTAGTAGACATCAAGCTCTTTTCTGGCGCCGTTGCCGGGGAGGTTGGCGCTTGAAGATATATCTTTAGATCTTGCAATTGAATCTTTTTGTTTCTTGTTTTAGCACTAGTTTAGTTTATAAAATAAAAATACAAAAAAATATGGAATTGAGTTTGCCTCATACGCTTCATCTTTTTAATATCTTTCGTGAGTATGATGGAAAAGATAATTGTGCCAAAGTGTTAGAAGAAGAATGCATTAAAATGTTTGGCACTAAATATTTGAATGATGAGCATGATTGCAATGTTGTTAGTATGAATTCCTTGAATATCCATGATGCTAATGATATGCAAAGCCACAAGCTTGGGGAAGCTACGTTTGATGAAGATGATATTTTTTGTCCCCCAAGTTTTGATGAGCAAATTTATTATGATGAAAGCATGCCTCCTATTTATGATGATTATATTGATGAAAGTGGATTTGGAGTGGTCATGACTTTATTTTGTGATGAATCCACTATTCCGGAAGAGGTTTCAATTGATTATGATGAGAACAAAGTTGCTACTTATGATGATTATTGTGATGAAACTTATGCTATAAAAAGTAGTGATGAGTATATTTATAAAAATTGTCATGATTATGATTACCCTTTTTCTAAACATCACTCTTTTAATGTGGAAACAATTTATAGTATTCGAGTCTCTTATGATACTCCCACTATTCCGAAAGAGAAGAATTTCGCTTATGCGGAGAGTAGTAAAAATTCTATGCTTGTAGATCATGAAAAGAATGCTTTAGGTGCTGGTTATATTGTTGAATTCATTCATAATTCTACTGAAAATTATTATGAGGTAGGAACATATTCTTGTAGGAATTGCAATAATATCAAGTTTCCTCCCTATGTGCTTAAAGTTTTGAAGTTATGCTTGTTTTGCCCTCCTATGCTAGTTGATTGTTGCTCCCATAAATTGTTTGCTCACAAAATCCCTATGCATAGGAAGTGTGTTAGACTTAAATATGCTTATCATATTCTTCATGATGCTCTCTTTATGTTTCAATTCTTATCTTTTATGTGAGCATCATTGAAACCATCATGCCTAGCTAGGGCGTTAAACGTTAGCGCTTGTTGGGAGGCAACCCAATTTTATTTTTGTTCCTTGATTTTTGTTCCTGTTTAGTAATAAATAATATATCTAGCCTCTATTATTATTGATTTTTTTATGTTTTAATTAGTATTTGTGCCAAGTAGAACCGTTGTGAAGACTTGGGGAAAGTCTTTTTGATCTTGCTGTAAAAAAAACAGAAACTTTAGCGCTCACGAGAATTGCTGGCATTTTTATTTGGATAGTGATATTTAGTTAATTATTTTTGAAGATGATTAATATATAA
Organism: Triticum urartu; assembly: GCF_003073215.2. Lineage (NCBI taxonomy): Eukaryota > Viridiplantae > Streptophyta > Magnoliopsida > Poales > Poaceae > Triticum > Triticum urartu. Next base: position 520,716,168 of record NC_053024.1, read on the forward strand.
ATTCCTCACGTCCAGAAATTTATTTTAGAATTTTTGGGGTTCAGAAGTTTGCGTTAGTTACAGATTACTACAGACTGTTCTGTTTTTGACAGATTCTGTTTTTCGTGTGTTGTTTGCTTATTTTAATGAATCTATGGCTAGTAAAAGAGTTTATAAACCATAGATAAGTTGGAATACAGTAGGTTTAACACCAATATAAATAAAGAATGATTTCATTACAGTACCTTGAAGTGGTGTTTTGTTTTCTTTCGCTAATGGATCTTACGAGTTTTCTGTTAAGTTTTGTGTTGTGAAGTTTTCAAGTTTTGGGTAAAGATTCGATGGACTATGAAATAAGGAGTGGCAAGAGCCTAAGATTGGGGATGCCCAAGGCACCCCAAGGCAATATTCAAGTATAACCAAGAGCCTAAGCTTGGGGATTCCCCGGAAGGCATCCCCTCTTTCGTTTTCGTTCATCGGTAACTTTACTTGGAGCTATATTTTTATTCGCCACATGATATGTGTTTTGCTTGGAGTGTCATTTTATTTTATTTTGTTTTGCTTGATGTTTGAATAAAATACCAAGATCTGAAATTCTTAAATGTTAGAGATTCTTCATATAGTTGCATAATTATTCGACTACTCATTGATCTTCACTTATATCTTTCGGAGTAGTTTGTCATTTGCTCTAGTGCTTCACTTATATCTTTTCAGAGCATGGTGGTGGTTTTATTTTGAAGAAATAGATGAACTCTCGTGCTTCACTTATATTATTTTGAGAGTCTTTAGAACAGCATGGTAGTTTTCTTTGGTTATGAAACTAGTCCTAATATGATGGGCATCCAAGAGGGATATAATAAAAACTTTCATATAAAATGCATTGAATACTATGAGAATTTTGATACTTGATGATTGTTTTGAGATATGAAGATGGTGATATTAGAGTCATGCTAGTTGAGTAGTTGTGAATTTTATAAATACTTGTGTTAAAGTTTGTGATTCTCGTAGCATGCACGTATGGTGAACCGTTATGTGACGAAATCGGAGCATCATTTATTTATTGATTGTCTTCCTTATGAGTGGCGGTCGGGGACGAGCGATGATATTTACCTACCAATCTATCCCCCTAGGAGCATGTGCATAGTACTTTGTTTCAATAACTAATAGATTTTTGCAATAAGTATGTGAGTTCTTTATAACTAATCTTGAGTCCATGGATTATACGCACTCTCGCCCTTCCACCATTGCTAGCCTCTCTAGTACCGCGCAACTTCCGCCGGCACCATAAACCCACCATTTACCTTCCTCAAAACAGCCACCATACCTACCTATTATGGCATTTCCATAGCCATTCCGAGATATATTGCCATGCAACTTTCCACCGTTCCGTTATTATGACACGCTCTATCATTGTCATATTGCTATGCATGATTATGTAGTTGACATTGTATTTGTGGCAAAGCCACCGTTCATAATTCTTTCATACATGTCACTGATGAGTCATTGCACATCCCGGTACACTGCCGGAGGCATTCATATAGAGTCATACTTTGTTCTAGTATCGAGTTGTAAACATTGAGTTGTAAATAAATAGAAGTGTGATGATCATCATTCATAGAGTATTGTCCCAAAAAAGAGAAAGGCCAAATAAAAAAAGGGAAGGCCCAAAAAAGGGGGGACAATACTATTATCCTTTTACCACACTTGTGCTTCAAAGTAGCACCATGATCTTCATGATAGAGAGTCTCCTATGATATCACTTTCATATACTAGTGGGAATTTTTCATTATAGAACTTGGCTTGTAATTTCCAATGATGGGCTTCCTCAAAATGCCCTAGGTCTTCGTGAGCAAGCAAGTTGGATGCACACCCACTAGTTTATTTTGTTGAGCTTTCATACACTTATAGCTCTAGTGCATCCGTTGCATGGCAATCCCTACTCACTCACATTGATATCTATTAATGGGCATCTCCATAGCCCGTTGATACGCCTAGTTGATGTGAGACTATCTTCTCCTTTTTGTCTCCTCCACAACCACCATTCTATTCCACCATAGTGCTATATTCATGGCTCGCGCTCATATATTGCGTGAAGATTGAAAAAGTTTGAGAACACCAAAAGTATGAAACAATTGCTTGGCTTGTCATCGGGGTTGTGCATGATTTAAATACTTTGTGTCGTGAAGATAGAGCATAGCCAGACTATATGATTCTGTAGGGATAGCTTTCTTTGGCCATGTTATTTTGAGAAGACATGATTGCTTGGTTAGTATGCTTGAAGTATTATTATTATTATGTCAATATTAAACTTTTGTCTTGAATCTTATGGATCTGAATATTCTTTTCACAATAAATAGAACTACATGGATAAATACGTTAGGTAGCATTCCACATCAAAAATTCTGTTTTTATCATTTACCTACTCGAGGAGGAGCAGGAATTAAGCTTGGGAATGCTGATACGTCTCCAACGTATCTATAATTTTTTATTGTTCCATGCTATTATATTATCAAACTTGGATGTTTTATATGCATTTATATGCTATTTTATATGATTTTTGGGACTAACCTATTAACCCAGAGCCCAGTGCCAGTTTCTATTTTTTCCCTTGTTTCAGTGTTTCGCGGAAAAGGAATATCAAACGAAGTCCAAATGGAATGAAACCTTCGGGAGAGTTATTTTTGGAACGGAAGCAATCCAGAACACTTGGGGTGTATGTAAGGGAAGCAACGAGGAAGGCACGAGGCAGGGGGCGCGCCCACCCCCTGGGCGCGCCCTCCACCCTCGTGGGCCCCTCGTGGCTCCCCTGACGTATTTCTTCCTCCTATATATACCAATATACCCTAAAACCATCGGGGAGCACAATAGATCGGGAGTTCCGCCGCCAGAAGCCTCCGTAGCCACCGAAAACCAATCTAGACCCGTTTCAGCACCCTGTCGGAGGGGGAAATCCCTCTCCGGTGGCCATCTTCATAATCCCGATGCTCTCCATGACGAGGAGGGAGTAGTTCTCCCTCGGGGCTGAGGGTATGTACCAGTAGCTATGTGTTTGATCTCTCTCTCTCGTGTTCTTGAGGTGGTACGATCTTGATGTATCGCGAGCTTTGCTATTATAGTTGGATGTTATGATGTTTCTCCCCCTCTACTCTCTTGTGATGAATTGAGTTTTCCCTTTGAAGTTATCTTATCAGATTGAGTCTTTAAGGATTTGAGAACACTTGATGTATGTCTTGCGTGGGATACCCGTGGTGACAATGGGGTATTCTGTTGATCCACTTGATGTATGTCTTGGTGATCAACTTGCGGGTTCCTCCCATGAACCTATGCATAGGGGTTGGCACACGTTTTCTTCTTGACTCTCCGGTAGAAACTTTGGGGCACTCTTTGAAGTACTTTGTGTTGGTTTGAATAGATGAATCTGAGATTGTGTGATGCATATCGTATAATCATACCCACGGATAATTGAGGTGACATTGGAGTAGCTAGGTGACATTAGGGTTTTGGTTTATTTGTGTCTTAAGGTGTTATTCTAGTACGAACTCTATGATAGATTGAACGGAAAGAATAGCTTCATGTTATTTTACTACAGACTCTTGAATAGATCGATCAGAAAGGATAACTTTTGAGGTGGTTTCGTACCCTACCATAATCTCTTCGTGTTCTCCGCTATTAGTGACTTTGGAGTGACTCTTTGTTGCATGTTGAGGGATAGTTATATGATCCAATTATGTTATTATTGTTGAGGGAACTTGCACTAGTGAAAGTATGAACCCTAGGCCTTGTTTCAACGCATTGCAATACCGTTTGTGCTCACTTTTATCATTAGTTACCTTGCTGTTTTTATATTTTCAGATTACAAAAACCATTATCTACTATCCATATTGCACTTGTATCACCATCTCTTCGCCGAACTAGTGCACCTATACAATTTACCATTATATTGGGTGTGTTGGGGACACAAGAGACTCTTTGTTATTTGGTTGCAGGGTTGCTTGAGAGAGACCATCTTCATCCTACGCCTCCTACGGATTGATAAAACCTTAGGTCATCCACTTGATGGAAATGTGCTATTGTCCTACAAACCTCTGCACTTGGAGGCCCAACAACGTCTACAAGAAGAAGGTTGTGTAGTAGACATCTGCCACCAAGCGCTTGCCCACAACACACATGACTTATTAGCAACAATCGTCTGTGTTATTATCAGTTTTCGCACATATTTCTGATTACAGACCTCTTTGCCGCGTATAACACACATCTTGTTATATTGAACCGTTTCTGTTCTCTTGGCTCAAAGCAAACAGTTTATCCGATTGAACCACATGTCGTATATTGCACACACCTTGATCTGGCTGACTGAGGGAGTCCTGGATTAGGGGGTGTCCGGATTGCCGGACTATACCTTCAGTCGGACTCCTGGACTATGAAGATACAAGATTGAAGACTTCGTCCCGTGTCCGGAAGGGACTTTCCTTGGAGTGGAAGGCAAGCTTGGCGATACGGATATGTAGATCTCCTACCATTGTAACCGACTTTGTGTAACCCTAACCCTATCCGGTGTCTATATAAACCGGAGGGTTTTAGTCTGTAGGACAACATACAAAACAACAATCATACCATAGGCTAGATTCTAGGGTTTAGCCTCTCCGATCTCGTGGTAGATCTACTCTTGTACTACCCATATCATCAATATTAATCAAGCAGGACGTAGGGTTTTACCTCCATCGAGAGGGCCCAAACCTGGGTAAAACTTCGTGTCCCTTGCCTCCTGTTACCATCCGGCCTAGACGCACAGTTCGGGACCCCCTACCCGAGATCCGTCGGTTTTGACACCGACATTGGTGCTTTCATTGAGAGTTCCTCTGTGTCGTCGCCATCAGGAAGGATGCCTCGCCCCGTCTTTAAAGACAGCACCGTTGCTAAGGGAGCTTTGGCTGTCGGCCAAACCCTCCGGCTAGGTGGTTTTCTTATGACCGCCTGTTCGGCTTCTACGCCGACGATGACCTCTCGAGCCATCGAAAACAATCTTCATGTCAGCTTGGAACTTGCCGAGCAGTGAGATCCAATGGAGCTCTCCTCCATAAACGAGCTCTTGGATCGCATCGCCGCCCTGGGAGTTGCTACGGATTACGACCAGATTGGGCCTAAACCCGATCTGAGAGAGATTAACTCTCCCCAAGTCACCCATCACGTTGCCGTGGTAGAGGGACAGTGCGGCGACCCTTCATCTATCTTAAGGACTAGCTACGTCCGGATTCCCGATCCCTCCAAGCCGGATACCCGCGGAGGGGAGGATATCACTCAAGACCTGAACTTAGAGTCAGGCGACGGGCTGGATTCATTGGACAACATCCAGGAATCCAAATTTTCGAGTTCGGAAACTCCTCGGCCTCTGAGCCTCAGATTGGGTGAGGCTTCGGATTTAATTCCACCCACCCACCCAAACACAAGCGATCTATCCCAAATCAGGCAAGAGCCCAAAGAAATAGTACATCATTACTGGGCCAGATTCCTCCTGGTTAGGAACAGGATAAGGGACTACCGCAAGGAAGACGCAATCTCAATCTTCTGCAATAATTGCACGGACAAGGGAATCCTCAACGCCATAAGTCGCCGTGATATTACACGCTTCGCTGACTTGGAGTCCATCGTACGAAAGTACTGTGCGATGGAAAGCGCCTGGAAAACCGAAATAAAATTTTGGGACGATCCGGCCCTGAATACAAACCCAGTCCGAAATAAAAGGGTGCATCATCGCCAGACACCCGGGTCAAACACAAAAAAGCAAAAACCCTCTACAGGGCATGGAACCGTAATGGAAGGATGGCTCAATGGACCCTGTAAAATTCACAGTACAGAGGACGCCACACCAACTCACAGCCTTAGAGCATGTTGGATACTCCGGCAGGTGGCCAAAATTGGCGAAGATCTCCTAATTCTGGAGGCCACAGAAAGCCACCCTAGAGACACCAATACGGTATTAACAGTCTTCGAGACTTTGCATCAAATAATATGCGAAAAAGGACACTCCGCAGCCTTGCTGAAGTCTACCAAGTAGCAACAATAAACCCATGGAGTGACACGGCTATTACCTTTAACGCCAGTGATGAACCTAAATTCCGAATAGCCCGAGCACCAGCCACATTGGTCCTCAGTCCAATAGTGGACGGCTTTCGTCTTACCAAGGTACTCATGGACGGCGGCAGCGGATTGAACCTCATTTACGAGGAAACCCTTCAAAAAATGGAAATAGACTGGAACCGCATTGAGTGAAGCAGCACAACCTTTAGAGGAATAATCCCCAGTCGGGAAGCGCGCTGTACGGGAAAAATCACACTAGATGTGGTGTTCGGCATGCCGGATAATTACATATCCGAAGAGGTCACCTTTCATGTGGCTCTGTTCAGCAACGGTTATCACGCTCTGCTAGGGCGGGAAGCGTTTACAATCTTCCAAGCAATACCCCATTACGGGTACATGAAGCTCAAGATACCCGGGCCTAACAGGATCATCACTCTCGCTAGTGATCCAGACATAGCACTCCATGCCGAAAACAAGACAGCCGCACTGGCCCTTGAGGCACTATCCGAAGCCCTAGCAGCTGAGGAACTGACTGTGCTGCGCTCCATGGTGAATAGGGATGATGTGGTACTCGACAAAAGATCCAAGTCCACCTCCTTTAAACCGGCGGACGAAATAGTCAAATTCCAGGTCCATCCAATGGACCCCAATAAAACAGCTTCCATCGGGGCACAGTTAAACCCTGATGTAGACGCCACACTGCGAGAGTTCCTATGAGAGAACTGGGACATTTTCTCCTGGCACCCTTCAGACATGCCAGGAATCCCACGCGGGCTGGCCGAGCACAGCTTAAATATCCTAAAAGGATTCAAACCTGTCAAACAAGCTCTTCGGCATTTTTCTGAACCGAAGAGACAGGCCATGGGAGAGGAGCTAGCAAAGCTATTGGAGGCCGGATTCATCAGAGATATAAAACATCCGGACTGGCTAGCAAACCTGGTGATGGTACCAAAGAAGGACAAATCCTGGCGCCTGTGTGTTGATTTTAAAGACCTTAACAAGGCTTGCCCAAAGGATCCCTTCCCCCTCCCCTGCATCGATCAAATTATCGACGCTACCGCAGGACACGATTCGTTGTGTTTCCTCGACGCATATTCCGGCTACCATCAAATCAAGATGGCAGAATCAGACCAAGCCGCAATGGCATTTATCACACCATACGGCCCATTCTGCTTCAACACAATGCCCTTCGGGCTCAAAAACGCCGGCGCAACATATCAGCGCATGATTCAGACATGTCTGGCAAACCAGATCGGCAAAACAGTGGAGGCATATGTAGATGATGTGGTCGTCAAAACAAGACATGTCGAATCTCTAGTAGACGACTTGATGCTCACATTTGATAACCTCCAAACATACGACATCAAGCTCAACCCGGAAAATGCGTTTTTGGCGTTCCAGCCGGAAAGCTCTTGGGCTTCATTGTATCTGGTAGAGGAATTGAAGCAAATCCAGCCAAAATCCGAGCTCTGTCACAATTGGATATCCCAAAAGACCTCAAACAAATACAAAAGTTAACCGGATGCGTGGCGGCTCTAAGCCGCTTTATCTCCCGCTTGGGAGAAAAGGCCCTCCCCCTTTACCGCCTCCTTCGGCTCACCGAACACTTCGAATGGACGGATGCAGCCACGACCGGACTCGACGAAATAAAAGCCATATTGGCAACAAACCCAGTCCTGGCCGCGCCAAATATTGGCGAACCAATGCTATTGTACATTGCAGCAACACATCAGGTTGTAAGCGCAGTGCTCGTCGTCGAGCGAGAAACGGATGGACACAAATTCCCCCTTCAAAAGCCGGTCTATTATGTGTCCACTGTCCTCACTCCATGCAAATCACGGTACCCGCATTATCAAAAGATTGCTTACGCGGTATTCATGGCATCCCGGAAGCTACGACACTACTTTCAAGAGTGTTCAATAACAGTAGCCTCGGAAGTACCACTTAACGATATTATAAACAACCATGACGCAACGGGCCAGATTGCAAAATGGGCCATTGAGCTCCTCCCATTCGACATAACTTACAAGCCACGACGAGCCATCAAGTCGCAAGTTTTGGCCGACTTCGTCGCAGAATGGACGGAGGCCGAACTCCCTAAAGAGTACGGCACATATTCAAATTGGATCATGCATTTCGACGGCTCCAAGATGTTGGCCGGACTAGGGGCTGGCGTAGTTTTGACGTCCCCCACAGGAGACACAGTTCAATACGTACTCCAGATTATGTACACAGACTCCAACAATGCAGCCGAATATGAGGCCCTTTTACATGGTCTCCGGATGGCAGTATCCATGGGCATTCAACGCCTAGAGGTGCGCGGGGACTAGAACCTCGCAATATCCCAAATAAATGGAGACTTCGATGCCAAGGATCCAAAATGGCAGCTTACCGCAACGCCGTCCTAAAAATGTCAGCTCGGTTCGAAGGGCTTGAATTTCACCATATAGCCCGGGAAAATAATCAGGCGGCAGATGTCCTGGCACGCATCGGCGCAAAACGCGATGTAGTCCCCCCCAACATCTTCTTGGAAAGGCTGTTCAAGCCATCCATAGTATGGGAAGGGGAACCGAACAATAACAGCCCAAACCCAACCGCACTGCCCGACACCGAACATTCTGACACAATCGGAGGCTCTGCCAATGAAATAACACCTTCAGCCCACGTAATAATGACCGTCATCGCCCCATGGACAGAACCATTTCTCACCTCCCTTACTAGGCAGGAACTCCCCGAGGACCAAAACGAGGCACGCTGCATAGTGCGGCGATCCAAAGCCTACAAAGTTCACGAGGGAGAGCTTTATAAGAAAAGCACTACCAGAGTCCTTCAAAGGTGCATCTCCGAAGAAGAAGGGCGGAACCTCCTGGCTGAAATTCATGCCGGACTCAGCGGTCATCACGCTGCAGCTCGGTCCCTTGTAAGCAAGGCCTTTTGCACAGGCTTTTATTGGCCGACGGCCCGGGCAGATGCCCGGGACCTAGTCCAACGATGCGCCGGTTGCCAGCTCTTTGCAAACCAAAGCCATATGCCACCCACCGCCCTCCAAACTATCCCCATCACTTGGCCCTTCATGGTCTGGGGGCTTGACATGGTTGGACCCCTTAAAGGCGGAACCCACAAGCAAAAATACTTACTGGTCATGGTGGATAAGTTCACCAAATGGATAGAAGCCAAGCCTGTTAAGACGGCCAAATTCGGACCGGTGATAGACTTTATATCCGGGGTTGTACACCGCTACGGCGTCCCCCATAGCATCATCAATGATAACGGCACGAACTTTATGGCCGACGAGGTAAAACTCTGGTGCAAAAACATGGGCATCAAGCTCGATTATGCTTCCCTCTATCACCCACAAACTAACGGTCAGGTCGAACGTGCAAATGGTCTTATCATGAGCGGCATCAAAGTCCCTCAAGGAATCTAACACGCACTGGGTAGAGGAGCTCGACTCCGTACTCTGGGGGCTGCGGACCACGCCGAATCACACCACCGGATACACACCATTCTTTATGGTGTACGGCGCAGAGGCAGTTCTGCCTTGCGACATAATTCATGACTCACCTCGAGTGCGCGTGTACGAAGAAAGAGAAGCCGAACTCAATTGTCATGACAGTTTGGACGCATTGGAGGAGGAGCGTGACGTGGCAAAAGCCCGTTCCGCATTCTATCAACAGCAGGCTCGAAGATATCAAAGCAGAGAAGTACGGGCCAAAAATTACAATGTTGGCGAATTAGTTCTAGCCTGCTGGACAAGAAAAAGGACAAACTCAAGCCCAAGTGGGAAGGTCCCTTCATAATTGACCAAGTCCTGACTAGTGGAGCATACCGCCTGCGAGATGCATCGGATAACCGACTCGAGCCGAACCCATGGAACGCAGCCCGTCTCCGAAGATTCTATGCCTAGTGCCGGACTCTGTGTTCGTCTCCTTCCTTTGTCCATTTTTTATATACTATTTGCCTTACATTTCTCTCCTTCTCCCCTTTCTTTCTCTTATAGCCTTTAAAGGCTCATCAAATGACGGGCTATTCGCACTCATTAAACCTGGGGGCTTCTTTTACCAGAAGCTTATTTATACGGGCTTCATGCCCAACACATGTGTGACACTTCCGCATGTACCTTTTATTTCACCATTATATGCATCGATATGACTTAAGTTTTGGCCAAGCTGGGTTGCCTGGCTCCTGTGCTTACCCCTACGTTCCCGATTATTCGGCTAGGCGGTAAAGGGAGCACCTCTGCGATTGTTACTGCCGAATCAGCCGGATGTGTACCTCAGACTGGGTGAAGCCGAAAGCTAGCGTACTGAAGGGAATATTTGGTCGGTGACCTAAAAGATGATCTTTTTACTTATTTATTTATGCGCCCCCAGATGCTTTTTTCTGCGTCTTTTTTGCAGAATGGGCATGCACTTTAGGGCATGCCTCCCAGGGAAAGGAACCCCTAACGGAACTATTCTCCCTGGAAGATGTTTCTTACTAACCATGTAATATAACATAACTAGTCGGGCACTTGTCTGTTCACGCACTAATGACCCCTACGCCTGGTCTCCATGCATTCCCCGGTTCTTATATAACCGCATGGAAATTCGGACACACTCCGGACCGTCAGGTCCCGAGGCTGAAGCGAAAAGGTCGGCCATGACAAATGATCTACAATCCGGCTAGAAGGCATTATAAATGTTAATTAAATTACATAGTCACTCTGACTGATTGTATTCCTCTTCAATACCATCCAACAGGCTGTCTAATTTACAGTCATGCTGGGAATACTTTGCGGCCAATTCTACTTGGCCGTATACTAAGCTTACAGGGATCTCCTTCCCATCAGGCCCCACAGGACCGACCTCGGCCATGTGGTTGGGGTCAGCCTTTGTGTACCGCGTCTTCACCATGGCCCAGTCCTCCCTAGCGCCTTGACGGCAGGCCGATATCTTCCACAATCGGAAGCGCCGCCGTGCTCCCTTTAGCTTCTCCGCAAGCTCTCCAAGACCTTCGGGCACGGAGATGGATGGCCACAGGGCCTGGGCAACGCCTCGCATCGCCTTCCGAACTCGCTCGAGCAGTTGCGAGAGCTCGGGAAGAAGGTCACCCGTAGAACCGGGCATCTCCTCTGCAGGACGACCTGTTAGCACACCTACAGACATTACTCTGTTATTCGACTTCCCCGCCGAACTTTTTTTTCTCCAAAGGTTCGTTCAAGCATTTACTAAATATGCCGCGCCGAAGCCGCTGATTCTCCTTAATGGAGTCTGACAGCTGGGCACGAACATCTTTCAGCTTGACGCCCAGCTTGGTGTTGGCATCTTGGAGATCGTTCTTCTCCCGCCTCACCTTTGTCAGCACCTTCTCACCAGCCTTCAGCTGGCGTAGGAGGTGTTGCCTTTCCGGATTCAATCCGGCGCCATCTGCAATTTCATCTGTCAGATTCACACACATGCCGTGCTTCGCAAAATACTTATCTTTCGAAGTGTATATTACCAGAGGGGGTCTCCTTGGGCTCCCCTGCCGCGGCTAGTGCGGCCTCAAGTTGGGCTTTGCACTCTTCCAGCTCATGGGACAGTAGGGAATTCTTTTTTGTAAGAACCTGCATAACATATGATCCTTAAATCAGTTATTCTAACTGTTTCAAGTCTCGGGGGCTACTGGTATATATATATATATATATAATTACCAAAATTTTCTTACCCGTATGTCTTTTACATATTGCTCCGTGGCTCTGGTTAGACCATTTTGAGCGACACAGAGGTACGCATCTCCCGACTTGAAGGCATTTAATGCCTCTTGGGAGAAACAAGCGTCGCAAAAAATTGTCCGGCAACGCCTGTGGTTCATGGCACTCTCCACCTCAGAGTTGGTGGCAGACAACCTGTCCACGTCCTCCGTCGGAGGAGCGTCCGGTGCGCGCCTTGTGTTCGCCTCCGCCTCCGGACCAGGCTTTGGAGCCTGGCTGGTGGAGGCGCGATTGGCAGCCTCCCCGAATATAGTCCGGCGAGGTCTCTTTGTCCTGAAGAGAGCATGAGTGTTAATATGCCTTAAAGGTATAGTCCCTGGGATAAGGAGGCGCGCCATACCTTTGCGCCGACGCCTCGGTCCGGACTGCACCTCTTTTCTGCCCACGGGGCCCTGCGGCCCCTCATCGGCTTGTCGCCGCAGGTTCGGCCTCCCGTCTCAGAAACCTCCCCTGCAAAGTTCGGTTGTAATCAGGAAACTGAAAACACGAGAGGGTGGACCCCTATTCGGGGTACTGGGACTTCGATCTCAGTTACCTGGGAGGCCAGGATTAGCCCTGGGTAATCGGCCGTAATGGCCGCCAAGGCGTTGTCCTTGATCAATTGATGGAACACTCCATCAATCAGCTCCATAGATACGTCCGGATCCTCTTGAGAGGCCAGGTCGAGGGACCGTCCTGGGTCCTCGGGTTGTGGAGGAGGGCTGTTTATTTCCTTAACAGCCTGGCGCAGTTCCTGCGTTGAAGTCGCTAGACTGAATATTTAACGATGGGGATATAAAATGGATGGGCAAGATGCGACCACTTACCCAGCTTGGAGGATTGTACATAGAAAATCCACCCTTCGGGTCGACGCGGAGAAAATCCTCCTCTTCTCCCTTGTACAAAGCGGACAAGGTCTTTGCTAGAGCCGCAGCCGAATCCGGCCCCTTACGGCCGTAGCGGGTGGCGTCGTCCTCCCTGTTGAAGTCCCACATGGGGTGGCCTCTATACTATAGCGGCTACACCCCTCGCATGATGCATGCGGCCATGACCCCGATCATGGTCAGTCCAGAATGAGCTAACAATCTTATCCGGCCCATCAGGTAAATAATGTCCTTGTCACTTTCCCTCTGAGGGCTCCGTGGACGCCAACTTAGGCGCTTCTTTAGTGGGGCACTGTCGAACTCAGGGAGGCCGATCCAGACAGGATCCGGCAGCGGGACGTCCTCTATGTAAAACCATTCTGAAGGCCAGTCCTCGGACGCCTTCTTTGGGGTTCCGGATAGATATCTGGTCCCGGCGATGCGCCACACTTTGGCTCCGCCCACTTGATATACTGACCCCTTCTTAGAACGGGGCACAAGGCAGAATAGCTCTTTCCACAGCCCAAAATGAGCCTCAACACCCAAGAACAGCTCGCAGAGGGCTACGAAGCCCGCGATATGCAATACGGAGGCAGGCGTGAGATTGTGTAGCTGGAGGCCATAGAACTCCAGGAGCCCCCGGAGAAATGGATGGATTGGAAATCCGAGCCCTCTTATTAAATAAGGGACGAGGCACACCCGCTCTCTTTTGGAGGGATTAGGGGCACTCTCCGCTTGCTCTCTGCCATTATAGATGGCAAGACCGGCTCGAACCGGGACCATATAGGCCGGGGGGAGAAATCCCTTGGTCTGGAGTGTCACTAGCTCGCTATGCGGGATGGAGCATCTCTCCCAATATCCAGGCTGAGGGCTGGAAGGGCGAGAGGAGGAGTTGCGACGGCTGGCCATGGTGGTATGGATCTTTGTCAGATGCGCTCTGATGAACACTCGCGAAGGGGAGAAGGTGTGGTTTGGATCTAAATCCTCGTCCCCTTAAATGGGCGGCTCATTTACGCGGCTAGGGGTGTGGATGTAAAAACACTCAGACTTTTCATATTCGTTTGACACGTGGGAGACGGCCATTATTGAGCGTAGAAGCCGAGGAGCGCAACATTTACAAGAAACCGGACTTTATTCAACATGTACACGGAATTTGGAGGAGAACCCGCCTTGCAATGCCGAAGACAATCTGCGCGCCAGACTCATCGTCATTGAAGCCTGGTTCGGGGGCTACTGAGGGAGTCCTGGATTAGGGGGTGTCCGGATGGCCGGACTATACCTTCAGCCGGACTCCTGGACAATGAAGATACAAGATTGAAGACTTCGTCCCGTGTCCGGAAGGGACTTTCCTTGGCGTGGAAGGCAAGCATGGCGATACGGATATGTAGATCTCCTACCATTGTAACCGACTTTGTGTAACTCTAACCCTATCCGGTGTCTATATAAACCGGAGGGTTTTAGTCCGTAGGACAACATACAAAACAACAATCATACCATAGGCTAGCTTCTAGGGTTTAGCCTCTCCGATCTCGTGGTAGATCTACTCTTGTACTACCCATATCATCAATATTAATCAAGCAGGACGTAGGGTTTTACCTCCATCGAGAGGGCCCGAACCTGGGTAAAACTTCGTGTCCCTTGCCTCCTGTTACCATCCGGCCTAGACGCACAGTTCGGGACCCCCTACCCGAGATCCACCGGTTTTGACACCGACACTGATCGTTTCTTTTGTGTTGCCTAATCACAAACAGTTCATCCGAGTGAACCGTATGCTGTATATCGCACACACCTTCATCTGGCTGCCCGTTTCTTTTGTTCCTCATCATCGCAAACAGTTAATTGAACTGAACCGTATGCCCTACATCGCACACGCAACCAAAATCTAAACCGTGTTTGATGCATCCTCCATCGCAAACATTTTGCACCTTTTTTGATGGTTTTTTACACCACCGTTTGCGATTATTGCATCGCACATAGTTTCCTCGAAGGGTCTCTGATCGTAGTGTCGCGTTAGTAGCATCCTGCAGTAGTGATCTATGTAGGAGATGCATAGCAACGAGAGGGGGAGAGTGTGTTCACGTACCCTTGTAGACCGAAAGCGGAAGTGTTAGATTAACGCGGTTGATGTAGTCGAACATCTTCGCGATCCAACCGATGAAGTACCGAACGTACGGCACCTCCGAGTTCCGCACACGTTCAGCTCGATGACATCTCTCAAACTCTTGATTTAGCAAAGTGTTGAGGGAGAGTTTCGTTAGCACGATGGCGTGGTGACGGTGATGGTGATGTGATCCGCGCAGGGCTTCGCCTAAGCACTACGACAATATGACTAGAGGAGTAAAGTGTGGAGGGGGGCACCGCACACGGCTAAGAGAATAACTGATGTGCTTTGGGGTGCCCCCTGCCCCCATATATAAAGGTGGAGGGGAGGAGGCCGGCCCTAGGGGCGCGCCCAAGTGGGTGGAAACTGACTAGGACTCCTAGTCCTAGTCACCCCCCTTTCCAATTCGAACAGCCCATGGGGGGCCACTCCTTGTGGGCTCCCCTCTCTCTCCCCTATGACCCATGATGGCCCATTACTTCCCTGAGGGGTTCGGTAACCTCCCGGTACTCCGAGAAATACCCGAAACACTCTGGAACCATTCCAGTGTCTGGATATCATCGTCCAATATATTAATCTTAACCTCTCGACCATTTCGAGACTCCTCGTCATGTATGTGATCTCATTTGGGACTCCGAACATTCTTCGGTCACCAAAACACATAACTCATAATACAAATCGTCATCGAACGTTAAGTGTGCGGACCCTACGGGTTCGAGAACTATGTAAACATGACCGAGACACATCTCCGATCAATAACCAACAGCGGAACCTGGATGCTCATATTGATTCCTACATATTCCACGAAGATCTTTATCAGTCAAACCGCAATGACAACATACGTCATTCCCTTTGTCATCGGTATGTTACTTTCCTGAGATTCGATCGTCGGTATCTTTATACCTAGTTCAATCTCGTTACCGGCAAGTCTCTTTACTCGTTCCGTAATGCATCATCCCGCAACTAACTCATTAGTCACATTGCTTGCAAGACTTATCGTGATGTGCATTACGGAGAGGGCCTAGAGATACCTCTCCGATACTCGAAGTGACAAATCCTAATCCCGATTTATGCCAACCCAACAAACACCTTCGGAGACACCTGTAGAGCATTTTTATAATCACCCAGTTACGTTGTGACGTTTGATAGCACACAAGGTGTTCCTTCGGTATTCGGGAGTTGCATAATCTCATAGTCAAAGGAATATGTATAAGTCATGAAGAAAGCAATAGCAATAAAACTAACGATCATTATGCTAAGCTAACGGATGGATCTTGTCCATCACATCATTCTCCTAATGATGTGATCCCGTTCATCAAATGAGAACATATGTCTATGATCAGGAAACTTAACCATCTTTGATTAACGAGCTAGTCAAGTAGAGGCATACTATGGACACTTTGTTTTGTCTATGTATTCACATATGTATCAAGTTTCCGGTTAATACAATTCTAGCATGAATAATAAACATTTATCATGATATAAGGAAATATAAATAACAACTTTATTATTGCCTCTAGGGCATATTTCCTTCAACGGGTTGCAGAACACGACCCATGTGAAGTATCACTTCAACCAGGCTCCACGAGGGCACTCGTTTAAGGGGGACAAAATTCATACAAGCAACCAAATACGCCCATACCAGCCAAGTCAATTTGCAAAAAGAAAATGTCTGGTTGATTTGCTCCTTTGGAGGAGTACCATACAGTTCCATTTGCAAATTGACTTTTGGGAGAGTCCAACTCACATATGGGGTTTGGACACTAGACTATATAACCCTTGAATTCGAGATATAGAAAGGTAGTCTGGAGAGCAGTATTGTAATATGCTGAGTTTTTTTAGGTCAAGGTCCTGGCCTCTGCATGCTCGAATGATGACTCAACAAATTTAAACTTTGTTACCAGAGGGACTAATATGAGAAGTTGCTATCTGATAAATATTTTGTTTGGAAAAGGTATCTATTATAAAAGTTCATTAGAAATATAAAGCACCTCAAGCATAATAAAAAATACATTAAAGTCTCTTGACCACCCGACGACAACTATCGCTGTCAAAACAAGCCGTCGACGCTCCCCTACCAGAGCTGGCTTGACCTTGTCGATGCAGTCGGGAAGTCTTCGTGCACGTGCTCCTAAGGGCCAACACCTTGAAGCCGCAGTCCTCGTCATTGAACCTTTGAATAGATCTACAACATCTGACACCAAATCTAGCCATCGCGAACGCATGACGAGAAACCCTAAGTCACCACCTCAAGGAGACAACATGAATTTACCCCGAAACTCCATTGACCGCGTACAAATGGACGAATTTGAGAAGGATCGGAGTGCGGAACACAAATTCAAAGAAAAAACACCGCCATCCATCGAACGCCGCACCAACGAGGACTATAAAAACACTACCCTAAACTACTAGCTGGAGTGAAGGCATCGAATTCCCTTCCCCACCACCGACCGCAGAGCGACATGCAGA
Source organism: Triticum urartu (assembly GCF_003073215.2). Lineage (NCBI taxonomy): Eukaryota > Viridiplantae > Streptophyta > Magnoliopsida > Poales > Poaceae > Triticum > Triticum urartu. The sequence continues at coordinate 520,733,371 of NC_053024.1, forward strand.
GGGAAGACGAACCCACGGGCTCACCGGCAAAGTCTGGAGGGGAGATTTTGCCTAGCCACTGAGGAGAAGAGGGAGAAAACGCTCGGAGAAAAAGTCGTGAGTTTGGATGAAGCATCTTAGAATGAAGTATTTTTCTACACTTCTCGCAAAAAAAGTATTTTTCTGCAACGTTCATGGGAAAAACTCTATATATTACTCGCAAAAAAAGACTCTATATTGTTCAAAAACTTTATTGGTCGACCGTACAAAGTAAAAAAAAAACGTCGCGTTTGGGGGGGGGGCGGAGGTCGTTTCCGTGGAAACCGAGATCCCGTGGATGCGCTGTGATATTGATTCGGCTCGCGGGGTCCGATGTGTGTTCATGTGCAGGATCTCGGATGCGCCGCTGGCATTCCCTGTAGCCGCATTCACCGATGCACGGGGAAGCAGACGGCGGGGGCCGTGGTCCTCGGTAGAAAAACGACCGACGGGGAGTCGGGGACGGGGGGTCGACATAGCGCGCGCCGTTTGAGCCGACGGCGTCAGGCAGGATCCGACGCGCCGACCGGATCACGAGCCGAGCCCGCGCGCCGCAGACTCCCCCGCCTCGCATGGGGCGGGACACGGTCGCTCGCTCGCACCCACCAACGAGGAGGCGTCGCCGCTTTTCTTCTCTTTCTGGCGTGCGCTGGAGCGGAGACTACGAAAGGCAAATGATTTTTCCCGCTGCACCCCTTGTAGATTCATGTATCACGGGGCCGGCCAATAAACATCTTGCTTTTGATTTGAGGTGCACGGATGCAACCCGTTCTTTGTTCGATCGATCTAGTTTGAGTTTGGGCGTGGTACGTTAACATTTTCCTCGCGACACTTATTCAAAAGTCCGGATTGATGAAGAAAGACGGGTGATATATTTTAACAATAGCATGACGGAGCATCAAGTGTGTGTTGGTTATTTGGTCAGCCACACCTTTTGGCACTTTTTTATCTCTTGTTTCGTTGGAAGATACAAAAGCTTTGTGTGTCCACTAAATGATCGCAAACTTGCTACTATCTAGGACATCTCCAATGATAATTCGTAAATTTCCTCACGTTCTCAAACAGAGGATCAGTACACAAACACGAATGCGAGAGAACATCATTTAACGCTAGCCGCATAGATTTCAAACAACATTTTAAATAACCAGGCGAAATTCATGCAAAGCAGCTGATATTTATCAAAGTTTAGATAGAAAACAGCACAAATCATCCATATATGGCATGCAAATTAAGTCTAGTACAACAATGTATCTAATTCGGCTAGATCCTAGATGTCCAAAAAGTTTTTCATCAACGGGGCATGTCGTTTCACATATACTCTCCTTCAGCTTCATCCAACAGTGTATGCGCGTAAATGACCATCCCTCTGTCCTGTGGTACACCACGGCGACGCGTGCGGGCTACATGTAATATGTAGACCAACATTGAGTGAATGAACAACCAACAAGTTGAGCAAGAGAAAGTAAAACTTGCGTTCTCGTCCTCTGCCGCGTGCAATGGTCATTTTGCCTTGAGCTGACGAACCACGTTGGAAAACTTGATGACGATGATCTGGATAGCATGCCAACGATACGACAACGACCTCACATTGCGTGGTTGAATGTTGTACATGTCTTAGGGCGCAACATGCTTTCGTGCGTGAAACTTTTCACGCCCTTTCTCCCAGAAGGCTCCTCATTGCTCCTGCCCATGAAATTTGCGGATATGGCCATTCACGCATCGAACAACAACTTATCCTCTATGGTCGAGTAGCTCATCATCCTTCGCACTCTAAAAAACAACATAACATTTGAAAATAAGCTCAATGGCATTTGATCGAACACTTACCGGGTGTGGTGTTCGCCGTGAAGATCGTCGATATGGGGCGAAGTATACCTGTGTACAAACGGCTTCAGGATGGAAAGCTCTGTCGGACGGCGAGCGGGCGCGTCGTTGCTAGTTACAGACGTCCGGCAATACCTCTGTGGCAGCCGAAGACAAACAACAACGACGGCGGAGGTGAAGGGTGCGGATACAAAGTAAGGGGGAGAAGGGCAGAGTGGAAGGAAATGAGACCAAGAGGGAGGATTGGGTGGGCCGGGGTTGTCGGGGTCCTATGTTATGGGTGTCCGGACTCCCGCAAGCCTTCCCCATGTTGTCTCCAATTTACAGGAGAAATCACGTTCTGACCGCCGCCCGAACCGATACAGGTTAGTGTTGGATGGCTTTCACGATCCAGACGGATGCGGGCGGAGATGTCCTTACTCCCTCCATTTCGTATTATAAAATAGTCTAACTTTTTCTAAATCAAATGTGCATAAAACCTTTTTAGTATGGTTGTGCGCTCATTTTAGTTTGCATGTAGTCTATATTAAAATATTCAAAACGTTTTATAATTTGGAAGAGAGTGATACGTTTTATTTCTCATTCTCTGCTGGCATCTCAAGATATTACGAGCTGGGCCTATATCTTGATTCTTGAGGTACAGTTTATACAAAATCATGAAACTACAGGGGTTTTCATGCACAAGAACAGCGCACCAAATAAACATTGCAGATTTATTACGACTGCGTAGCAGCAGCCAGTTCACACTGTGTCGCTGTCGCCCATTACTGCTCCGTCGTTGTTCACAGCGACGCCAACGCTGCACCCAGACCCCGCGAGATCCAGAGCCTAGCACTAGCAGGTCGGGGAGGAAGAAGGTCCAGGACCCGCGAGGCAGGGAGGCGATGGCGGGCAGCGGAGGCGGCGCGTACAGGGCGGAGGACGACTACGACTACCTCTTCAAGGCGGTGATCATCGGCGACTCCGGCGTCGGCAAGTCCAACCTGCTCTCGCGCTTCACCAAGAACGAGTTCTGCCTCGAATCCAAGTCCACCATCGGGGTCGAGTTCGCCACCCGCAGCCTCCAGGTCGACGGCAAGGTCGTCAAGGCCCAGATTTGGGACACCGCCGGCCAGGAGAGGTGACTGCCTGCTTGCCTCCCGTCTCTTAATTACCACCTCTTGCCGCTTCCCGTTAATAGCTGCTCAAATCGGCAGTAGTATTAGTAGTATGCTCGCCAGTATGGATTTGCTTTGCTTGCTTCATGATCTGTTTCTTAGGAACCAGGATGCTACCTTCCCTTGGCCATCCATTTGCTCTATCAAATTGGTTTGGTGATGCTGGTAATCGGATGATTGCTGCATTTTTGTTGCCAATCTAGACGATCTTGGTAGAGTGTGTACGGATGTGGGTTGGAGTGGGGTAGTAAATCAGTGGTTAATAGCAAATGAGGGTATCCCGTTCATGTCTGGGTTTCACTTGGTTGTTTCCTGCAGGGTAGATTGGACGCCCATTTGTGATTTAGCGCTTGGGACTTCCGTGTCTTACATCTATAAGTTAGTGGTTTGGGGATCAAGCAGTTGAAATCATTGTTGTGAGCTAGTGGTTGTAGTTTCATCTTTTATTGGCGTGCATACATGAATCAGTGGAGAGATGCATCGTGACATTGTTGGGTTGTGCACCAGCACACTTGGTGTGACCATGCGAGGGGTGTGCTTGGAGAAGGAAAGGTGTGTCACAAGTATTGGAAGATCTGTTGGCGTGGTCTTGGGGATGAAATGACCACTGCAGAGGGTTCATCTTGCTAGCTCTCATGGTAGAACTTAGTCATTGAATCACTGTGTTTCTGGCTTTCTGCATCATGTGGTGGCATAATTACACTTGTTCAACATAAGTTGGTTCCCAACTTAGTGCATCACCAATAGAAAGACATCACCAAAAAGTGGTGGGAGTAAAATTTACATCACCAAAAAGTGGTTTTTTTACATTACCAAAAACGTGCAACTCCAATAGATGATGTAAAATAGGGCAGCCGCGCCAATAGATGATGTAAAAATAGGCCAGCAACACGACGGCAGCCAACAGCAGCACAGCAATTTCAAGATCATTGCACACCTAATCAACAATATGTCAAATTCAACATCAACTCCACATAAGTGCATCATATCAAACATAGTCCATGATTCAACAAACAAAAGTGCACATAAACATAAAGATAAAACATAGTTTGCAGTCTTCCCTTCGCATTCTCAACAAAACCCTTCTCTTCCATGCCAAGATTCTCAACATCAAATGTCGTATCATATTCTTGCAATGGAAAATCTTGAGAGACAAAATCTTTGGTCACAACATTTGTCATGCGCATAAATGTGTCATCATCAAGACTACAAATGCACATACACGCAATCTCACATCCTATTCATGTGAACATGACAAAAAAAATTAAAAACGAAGAAGTTTTTTTACCTTTGCGACATTTCATCGAACATGTTGGAGACAGTGGCCGAGGGCGTCGATGGCTCCTCCTCCACGGCCGACGGCGGGGCTTGAGGTGATCAGGGAGCAGGTGTGCCATCAGCAGCAGTACTTGCCGTGGGCGACGGCGGCAACGAAGCAGCAGAAGCAGCCGCGGCCGTCTTCATCTTTTCGGTCGGGACGAAGCTGCGGCGGGGTCACGCGGCAGCCGCTTCGAGCCGCCACCACGTGGTTTGGCCGCGGCAGCCTTCTTCTTCGGCGGCGTTCCCATTCCGGCGGCGGCCACTGGAATGGCAGGAGACGCGGAGGTGGCCATGGCAAGGTGTGGTGGAGCGGCAGTGGTGGCCGTGGGGTCCATGGGGTTTGCTGGTGGCCGGCGTGAGGCGGGCGGGCGGCGGGAAGTTTTAGCGCGGCAGTTGGGGGTGTGCGCGCGGACGGCTATGCTTTGCTAGGGGCGCCTGGTGATGCAAATTTGCATCACCAAATGCCCTATTTTACATCTGGAGCAAATTGTGAGGTTTTTTTTTGCATCTACATCATCTGTTGGAGCACCGTTTTTGGGCCTTAGTGCTGTAAAATTCGGTTATTTTTACGTCTGCATCATCTATTAGAGATGCTCTTATCTGGCCTGTAGTACGATGCAAATGATTTTGGTCAGCTAGCTGTCTTGCCAGCAACTGAAGCAGCAGGTCATCGAGTCCACTTTAGAGGAGCAACATATTTTTTTTGGAACCGAGCTACCCCATTTTCCATCATTAACGGAAACAACGGTCACACAAAAGCAGGGGATGCAGAAAATAAGGAGCGGTTTTGATGCATCATGATGCAAGAATTCCCTTGATGAACCAATTCATGGATATGTATATCTGTAGTCTAGTAAACAAAGCATAGCAGAAAAACTATCAAATCAAGACTTAGCGCTGCAATTTATACTGCTCCTTATTTTCTGCAATCAGGTTTTCATCCTATAACCTGTGTCCGAGCCGAGAGTAGGCAGTGGGTTTCCTGATTGATAGGACAATATGATAGCTATGTGATTCCTGCTCGAGAATAAAGTGTTCACTAGGAAACAGGTCTCACAAATTTATTTTTTCCATCAACAAATTGACTCACATGCTACTGGAACTTGCAAATTGAGAAATTAGATATGAATGCTATGCAACTGTAATGGGAGACAATCATCCAATGCAAAATACAAAATAAGCTAGGGTGGATCATTACTTTTTTTACAGCGATTTATTTTCCCCTTGTATGATGTCTGACTCATGTTATACTTGTGGGATATTTTCTGTTTAGCGTGTTGATATGTAAGTTCAATATCCCCTCTCCTATTCTTCGAGCCACCTTGATTATTGTTTAGATATAGACTCATACTTGCAGACATTTGTTCTGCTTTACCTCTGGCTTCTTAGAGATAGACTTGTATGCTTACCAAAGGAACATTACTGTTACTTCTATGACCTCTAATTGAGGATACTGACTATGAAGTTGAGGATTGTTTGCTCATGCCCACCATGTTGGTCTTGTTTATCTGGTTTTAGAGGAGAGGAAAAAGTGTGGCCCATCCCATGTCTCTTGCCCTTATCAGTGGCACCGCTAGCAGTTGGCACATGAATTCAATTATTCTGTAGTTTCATCACTAACAAAGCTTTCATCCTTGACACACAAAGTGTATATTATATGACATTTCACATCCGAATAAAACCTTGGCTCCATTTCCAAAAAACATCCGAATAAAACCTTGGCTAAGAGATTGTGCTGTTCATTCTGAGATCTGCTGCACTGTATGATATTCGATGTTCACAACATTTATTTTCACTCTTACGTAATTGCTGTTTGTGTAGATCATTTCTAGCACGACTGGTGGGATCAACACTGGTCACTAGCAGCACCTATATTTTGCATCCCTTTTTTGCTCAGTTATATGATTGCCTGATATTTTTTTCTCTTCATTTGTCAGATACCGTGCTATCACAAGTGCCTATTATAGAGGAGCAGTAGGCGCGTTGCTTGTGTATGATGTCACTCGCCGTGCTACATTCGACAATGTGGCACGCTGGCTAAAAGAGCTGAGAGATCACACTGATGCTAGCATTGTTGTCATGTTAGTTGGCAACAAATCTGATCTTCGTCACCTGGTGGCTGTTTCAACTGAAGATGGGCAGGAATATGCTGAGGCGGAGTCACTGTACTTCATGGAAACATCTGCATTAGACGCGACAAATGTAGACAACGCTTTCTCAGAAGTTTTGACTCAGATATAC